>NC_133335.1:49451651-49595601 GCF_042186555.1 Aquarana catesbeiana
TAATGACCTTCGTGCATTGAATGATCAGGTGTTTTCTATGCATAATTATGTCTGTTTATAGAAAAAAAACTGTTGGTTATCCAGTGTCACTGCTAGGTTTCTTGTATTGAGTTTTGTGGCTCACTGGCACAAAATGGTTTTGTGTAATTAGAGCCGTTAAAGGAACCAAAACTGGAAATGTGTTGGGAGGTCTCCAGTGTAGAAGCATCTCTACAAAAACGGTTCTTCCTTTCAGACACTCCAAGTACACAACCATTCTGTGCCATAGAGAGCCCTAGGTTGATACGGGTAACAAACTGGTTCTCTTTAACCCAGTTCATGGTTGAAGCCTCCATTCTGTACATGGATGTGAGATCTGATAGCAGGATGACAGAATGGCTCCGGTCTGGCATCTTGTCAGCTGAGCTCCCTCTCTGATGCCCAAACTCTTACTACCAGTAGAAGATGAGTCCAGACTGCTTATTGCCATTTTATTTATTTTTTTTGCCTTCTAGAAGAACCCTGAAAGTGGTTGTAAAACTTTTGAAAAAAAAAACCTAACACCTGCAAGACAAAGGCATAATAAGCTAGTATGCACAGCATACTAGCTCATTATGTAATACTCACCTGAGATCGAAGCCCTTGCTGCGGTGCCCCGGCACAGCGCTGGCCGGTGACATCACTCCTGGCTGTTACTTCCGGGTATCGCAGGCTCTGGCGCTGTGATTGGCTGGAGCCGCGATGATGTCACTACCATGCATGCGGGAGCTGCTGGTAATGGCGCACTCACTGGAGCAAACGGCACATACGTGCCATTGATTCAGTGCGCATGTGCCGATGATGTCAGCACATGCAAATACAGGGGATATCTCCTAAACCGTGCAGGTTTAGGAGATATCCTGGGTAGCTACAGGTAAGCCTTATAGGCTTGCCTGTAAGGGTTTACAACCACTTGAAAGTCAGGCTCTGTAAAGTAAACAGTAGCAACCAGTCAAAATTCCTGGCTGTAATGAACTGAAAATGGGTTATTTCACTTATTGAAATTAATTTTTTTAGGTGCATTTTTGTTAATGGCAACGGGCACTGGTGTGGGCCTTACAGCTGTGACAGTAATTTTCATTAGCTTGGTCTTATCATATGCTGTCACCTTAAAGTGTTTTGTTACCCTAAAAAAAAAAAAAAAAAAAAAAAATAGATCCTGTTCCCCTAAAGCATGTTATACAGCACAGTGCTTGTGCTGTGTCATTAGGTCCCTTCTATCGCCTAAAAAAAAAAAACCTGGCGGATCCTGCCTGGCTATACCCTTCCCTCTGTAAACTGACCACGGTTTATCATGGCTGCTGAGCCCTGACACCGTAGTCAGTTTATCACCACCTTGAAACTCCTCTCTGGTTTTCATCCCTCACATTTGCAGGCAGTTGCAATACAATTTATTACTGGAGGAATCACTGTGCCCTGCTCATTAGAGCTTACAATCTAAAAAGGGACATTTTAGAAGTTAACCATTAAAAAATATTTTGATTGTTGAATTTACATATCTGTTAATCCTCTAAAAATCCACTTGGGGTCATAATTCCAGATCATCTCAGCCAAACCCAGAGGCGTGCCTAACACGGGTTTTACCTAGTATAACATTGATGTAAATCTGTACTTTGCCCGATGTAGACTGTTATTGCAGAACACAGCTGTATGTCTCTTCTGCAATAAAACATCTTCACTTTCTGCTAGCAAGTCTGTAAAGATTGGACGCTGGGTTGAGCATGTACAATCCCTGCATGCCTTGGTGCCAAGATAAATGAACACCCCTATGCATACCTGTGGGATTTGTCATCCCGGGCCAGCCAATCATAGTTACATAGTAGGTGAGATTGAAAAAAGACACACGTCCATCAAGTCCAACCTGTGTGTGTGATTATATGTCAGTATTACATTGTATATCCCTGTATGTTGCGGTCGTTTAGGTGCTTATCTAATAGTTTCTTGAAACCATCGATGCTCCCGCTGAGACCACCGCCTGTGGAAGGGAATTCCACATCCTTGCCGCTCTTACAGTAAAGAACCCTCTATGCAGTTTAAGGTTAAACCTCTTTTCTTCTAATGTTAATGAGTGGCCACGAGTCTTATTAAACTCCCTTCTGCGAAAAAGTTTTATCCCTATTGTGGGGTCACCAGTATGGTATTTGTATATTGAAATCATATCCCCTCTCAAGCGTCTCTTCTCCAGAGAGAATAAGTTCAGTGCTCGCAACCTTTCCTCATAACTAATATCCTCCAGACCCTTTATTAGATTTGTTGCCCTTCTTTGTACTCGCTCCATTTCCAGTACATCCTTCCTGAGGACTGGTGCCCAGAACTGGACAGCATACTCCAGGTGCGGCTGGACCAGAGTCTTGTAGAGTGGGAGAATTATCTCTGGAGTTGATCCCCCTTTTAATGCATGCCAATATTCTGTTTGCTTTGTTAGCAGCAGCTTGGCATTGCATGCCATTGCTGAGCCTATCATCTACTAGGACCCCCAGGTCCTTTTCCATCCTAGATTCCCCCAGAGGTTCTCCCCCCCCCCCAGTGTATAGATTGCATTCATATTTTTGCCACCCAAATGCATTATTTTACATTTTTCTACATTAAACCTCATTTGCCATGTAGTTGCCCACCCCATTAATTTGTTTAGATCTTCTTGCAAGGTTTCCACATCCTGTTATTGCCCTGCTTAGCTTAGTGTCCTCCGCAAATACAGAGATTGAACTGTTTACTCCATCCTCCAGGTCGTTTATGAACAAATTAAATAGGATTGGTCCCAGGACAGAACAGTTTCTTGTGAAACTGCTAGTGCTGTTTCCAGATCTCATGGTAATTACCAAGTGGCTGAAGGTGCAGAACCTGGAAGATGTTGGAGGTTGAGAGGGAGCTTACAGATGTTGCATCTCTTCAGACTATAGTGTTCCTCCTCATCAGTGATTGATTGCTAAGGCACCTATAGCATGTTGCATGGCATTGGGAGCATGTGACTCGTTTCTCTTCCTCCTGTGTGATGGCACCAGTGACTGGCTGATCAGGCACCTAGCACTGTTATGTGGTATGGGGAACATGTGACTTGCTTCGCTGTGACAGCATGGGTGATTGGCTACTCTGTATCTAATGCTGGGGGGCTGGGAAGGCATCCTCAACCCTGTGTAAGCTTCAAGTTGTGACTAAAAAGGAAGAAGAATGTGTGCTGCTTGCTCCCCCCCTCCCCCTCAGAGAATAGCTGCAGGAACTCAACACGACACACACCCCCCCTGTGCGAAACGCATCGAACATAGGGTGTGGCAAATTTGCACTAACAGTGGGGGCAATAAATACTAGGAGGGCATTTTTGATAGATACCTGCTCCCACTTCCACTCAGATTGCCTCTCTTTACCCGCAGCCTTCTGGTACATGTCATCGGTCCCCGGAAGCTGCGGGACCATAAGAAAACTGCATCGCAACTCACACATGTGCAGTGGGGATCCGGCTGTGAAGTTGCATTGAAAGGTGGGTGTGGCCGAATTGCAGTGGGAGGATCTTAAAGGTGCAATAAATACTAGGTGTGTTATGTGCATTGTTCATGAATGAGCTAGTCCATCGAGGGGAAGGTTCAGGGATGCGCTGTGTGTAGTGTAGAGGAGTGCGCTGTGTGCAGAGTGTAGTGTAGAGGAGTGTGCTGTGTGTAGTGTAGAGGAGTGCGCTGTGTGCAGAGTGCAGTGTAGAGGAGTGCGCAGTGTAGAGGAGTGCGCTGAGTGCAGTGTAGAGGAGTGCGCTGTGTAGAGGAGTGTGCTGTGTGCAGTGTAGAGTGCGCTGTGTGCAGAGTGTAGTGTAGAGGAGTGCGCTGTGTGCAGGGTTCAGCTCTTTTAGAGGCTGTCCACATCTCGCTTCCACTCCTACCTCTGGATGTGAGGGCACATGAAATAGTCTGGTGGGCTGGATTCGGCCCTTTGACCTTGTGTTTGGCACATGGTGTAGCGATAGAGAAAAAGCCTTAACCCAAAGGTCATGTGCTTTGTCCATGCAGATCAAGGCCCTGGTTTTACCCAATTGCCTTGTCCCCCCCCCCCCCCCCTCCTTTTCTTTGCGCTTCTTAATTTCTTCTCTTCACTCTGACTGACGGATGAACAGAAGAAAAGCCCTATATGAAATCTATTCACCTTACAGCAGTGCGGGGTGTTTAGTGTGGCCAGCTTTAAAGCAGAGTTCCACCCAAAAATGGAACTTCCGCTTATCCGGTTCCTCCCCCCCCCCCCTCCATTGTCACATTTGACACCTTTTCAGGGGGGAGCAGATACCTGTCTATTACAGGTATTTGCTCCCACTTCCGGCGATCTACGCCATGTGCGGCCCCTCCTCCGTCCCCCCTGCCGTCTTCTGGGAGACACACAGATCCCAGAAGACAGCAGGGACCAGTCAGGACGCACAGCGGGTCTTGCGCATGTGCAGTAGGGAATCGGGCTGTGAAGCCGCAAGGCTTCACTTCTTGATTCCCTTACTGTAGATGCCGGCGCCTCCACCCGGGGGCCGAGGGATGAGTCAGGTGAGGACTTTGCGGGCGCCCTGGACAGGTGAGTGTCCTTATTTTAAAAGTCAGCAGCTGCAGTATTTGTAGCTACTGCCTTTTTAAATGTTTTCTTTCTTTCGTCGGGACTCCGCTTTAATGTGGTGGTTTTCCTTGCATGGGCAAAACACGGTAACATAAAATATGCATTACTACAGGGATCTGCAATTAGCAGACCTCCAGCTGTTGCGAAACTGCAAGTCCCATCATGCCTCTGCCTCTGGGTGTCATGCTTGTGGCTGTCAGTCTTGCAATGCCTCATGGGACTTGTAGTTCTGCAACAGCTGGAGGTCTGCTAATTGCATATCCCTGCATTACTTGAGCTGGGCAATCCAGCTGCATTGGGTGACTGTACACTCCTCATCCATACCCATAGACATAGATAACACTGCCCGTTTGATGTATAATTTGTATGGAAGGTTTCGTTTTTGGCAGGTTAGACCACATGGAAGTCTAATCTTTGCATTTTATGTATGACATGCCACTGTGAGAAAAGTGGTGTATTCCATGGCTGGGCCAATGCAGAGGAGAGGATCATATTGATATCATTATACAATGAATGAGGGAGGTTCCATAATTGGTGAATTTGGGCCTAACTTTCATGTCTAGCCTCTATCAGAACAGAACTTTTAAGATGACCGGTAGACCTTGAACAGCAGACTCAAATTATAATCTGGCTAACCAAGTCTATCTAATGGCAGGTTAATACCAGGGGCAATGGTGACAACAACCATTAGAACATACACTGTACTACCAAAAGTATTGGGACGCCTGCCTTTACACACATATAAACTTTAATAGCATCCCAGTCTTAGTCTGTAGGGTTCAATATTGAGTTGGCCCTTTGCAACTATAACAGCTTCAACTCTTCTGGGAAGGCTGTCCACAAGGTTTAGGAGTGTGTCTATGGGAATGTTTGACCATTCTTCCAGAAGCGCATTTGTGAGGTCAGGCACTGATGTGGATGAGAAGGCCTGGGGGCATCGGGTTGAGGTCAGGACTCTGTGCAGGCCAGTCAAGTTCCTCCACCCCAAACTCGTTCATCCATATCTTTATGGACCTTGCTTTGTGCACTGGTCCAAATCATTGGGTGGAGGGGGGATTATGGTGTGGGGGTTGTTTTTCAGGGGTTGGGCTTGGCCCCTTAGTTCCAGTGAAGGGAAACTTGAAAGGTGTCGGCATACAAAGACATTTTGGACAATTTCATGCTCCCAACTTTGTGGTAACAGTTTGGGGATGTTACAACATGACTGTGCACCAGTGCACAAACCATAAAGACATGGATGAGCGAGTTTGGGGTGGAGGAACTTGACTGGCCTGCACAGAGTCCTGACCTCAAACCGATAGAACGCCTTTGAGATGAATTAGAGTGGAGACTGCGAGCCAGGCCTTCTCAAAATCCATGCCTGACTTCACAAATGCACTGAGAGCGGTCATACATTCCCATAGACACTCCTAAACCTTGTGAACAGCCTTCCCAGAAGAGTTGAAGCTGTTATAGCTGCAAAGGTGGGCCAACTCAATATTGAACCCTACAGACTAAGACTGGGATGCCGTTAAAGTTCATGTGCGTGTAAAGGCAGGCGTCCCAATACTTTTGGTATTATAGTGTAAATTAAAAGTGAAACGCTTGGCTCTTTGAGTCCCCCTCAATGTGTTTTTTTTGCTGCTGTTCATGTGACACGTTGGTTCCTCTTCTGATCATCTCCCAGTGCTGGTTGACCCATCAAGCACAGCGTGGCACATGGCGTTGGGGCCACTTTTTGCACTCTATGTGCTGGGCACTGTGGTGATGACATCTCAAGTGGTGTGTCTATAATGTCTTACATAAGTATTTATAATTGTTATTGTAACCTAATGAGACCTTCAGGGGTTTTGCCGTTTTTTTTTTTTTATCTTGTGAAATCAAAGACAAAAACAAGAACTTTTATTTTATATGGCTTTTGATATTTAGGTGGAACACTTGAAAAATGTTTTATTTTCCTAAGACAATTGACATAATCATTGCTATGTATGTGAAATGAATGCAGGGAGTACTTTATTGAATCGTGGCAAATTGTACTGCTGTGTGCTGGAAAGTTGGGTGGGTGTAATGTGCTATGTTTTTCAGCAGCTGCCAGGCCGGTGTAGGTGGGTGGGGGGTATGCATTATTGTGAACTTAAATTACAACAAAAGTGTATTCCGGAAGGTCGCCATTAAAGTGGTTGTAAAGGCTAAAGGTTTTTTTTACCTTCTATGCATAAAGGTAAAAAAACCTTCAGTGTGCTGCTCTCCCCTAATACTTGGCTATGCACAATCTCGATCGAGCGATTGTGCAGGAGATCTGGGTCTCTCCCTCCTGATTGGCTGAGATGCAGGAGCCATTGGCTCCCTCTGCTGTCAATCACAGCCAGCCAGTGGGGGGGGGGGGGGGGGGGGGGGGGGCAAAGCTGAGCCACGCTTTGTGTCTTATGGACGCAGAGAACTGGCTCAGGAGGTGAGCACACACGAGTGCCCCCCACAACATGCAGCTTGCTATGGGATCACTCGGCAATGGGGAGGGGCCCAGAGCGCCGGTTGGGGACCCGAGAAGAGGATCGGGCTGCTCTGTGCAGAACCACTGCACAGAGCAGGTAAGTATAACGGGTTTTTTTTTTTCTTCTTCTTCTTTCTTCTTTCTTCTTTCTTCTTTCTTCTTTTTCTTCTTCTTCTTTCTTCTTTTCTTCCTTCTTCTTTCTTCTTTTTCTTCCTTCTTCTTTCTTCTTTTTCTTCTTTCTTCTTTTTTCTTCCTTCTTCTTTCTTCTTTTTCTTCTTTCTTCTTTCTTCCTTCTTCTTTCTTCTTTTTCTTCCTTCTTCTTTCTTCTTCTTCTTTCTTCTTCTTCTTTCTTCTTCTTCTTTCTTCTTCTTCTTCCTTCTTTTTCTTCCTTCTTTTTCTTCCTTCTTTTTCTTCCTTCTTTTTCTTCCTTCTTTTTCTTCCTTCTTTTTCTTCCTTCTTTTTCTTCCTTCTTTTTCTTCCTTCTTTTTCTTCCTTCTTTTTCTTCCTTCTTTTTCTTCCTTCTTTTTCTTCCTTCTTTTTCTTCCTTCTTTTTCTTCCTTCTTTTTCTTCCTTCTTTTTCTTCCTTCTTTTTCTTCCTTCTTTTTCTTCCTTCTTTTTCTTCCTTCTTTTTCTTCCTTCTTTTTCTTCCTTCTTTTTCTTCCTTCTTTTTCTTCCTTCTTTTTCTTCCTTCTTTTTCTTCCTTTCTTTTTCTTCCTTCTTTTTCTTCCTTCTTTTTCTTCCTTCTTTTTCTTCCTTCTTTTTCTTCCTTCTTTTTCTTCCTTCTTTTTCTCTTCTTTTCTTCCTTCTTTTTCTTCCTTCTTTTTCTTCCTTCTTCTCCTCTTCAATTCAGGAAAAATCAGAGGGCCCTGCTCGTTTAGAGCTTACAATCTAGGAGATCTCTCACTTACCATATCCACAGGAGATTTAAAATGTTGTCAGTTTATTTGTATTTTTAAAATGATTTTTAGATTCTATCACTTCCTCGGATTTCACTTCCTGTTCGGTCATCTCCCAGAAGCCTTCACTTCCTTGTTGCCTCACAGAAGAGGGTGTGATAGGACGTGTTTACCACTCTGGACCACACCTCCCCTCATTATAATACTACCTTCCACCCACTTCCTGTACAATCTCCTTTAGATCTCTCATTGTAGTACAAGGGCTTGTCTGATTTTATGCAAATTGAATGGATTGTTTAGGTGGGTCCTCCTATTCCATAGTTCTGGAAAATCCAAAGGAAATTGTACAATCAGAATTCATAGTGTATGGCGATCCTTTATACATGCACATAGGAGGGAGTGGACGGAGACGCTGAGTTTTCAGGCCTCATTCACATCTCCACGTAGTGAAAACTCACATTCCCACATGCGTTTGTTTTGGGTGTTTTGAAACGTTTTCACTCATCGCACATAGGGCAGTCCATTCGCTTGAACAAGAACAGTCGCTCCAGAACGTTTATTGGAGCGGAGCGTGGTGCGTTTGCCGCACTTGGGGTGCCTTTGACGTGTAATGACAACACAAGCACAATGCACATTTGCAGGGTTTCTGAAATGCATGGCAAAGCGCACATTTTCCATGCTTTTGGAAATGCACAGATGTGAAGAAGCCTCATTGTTCTTGTCTAAGCGCACCGATTTCACTATCAGGCCCCACTCACAGCTAGAGTAGTGAGAACACGTTTTTTTCAGTAACGTAGGGTGGCCCGTTGACTTCAATAGGCTGCGCTACACATCACAAAGTAGCTCATGGGACTTTTTGGTGTTGTGAGTTACTTGTTTCTTACTGCGTTTGTCACGTTTTTTTTTATGTGGCGACCTGTTTGCTTCTGTGTTTGGTGTACCGTTAACAATTAATGACACTGAAAGCACAACTGTGTAATTTTAGGTGTATAAATGTGGCAATACACTATACAATCTGATTGTACAATCTCCTTACGATTTACCAAAACTATATAAAAGGACACACCATCTATCCAATCACTGTATATCCAATCCCTTGCCCTACATCAGGGGTGTCCCGTGGGCTGCATGGAGCCTGAGCCAGTCTGATGGGACCATGGGGAAGCCTGGCAAATGCATGCGTGGAGAGATGCCGGGGATGCTGAGAAAACCTAGTTGATGGGTGAAAGGCGTGTGCTAATGAGGTCAACTGGTAAACTCCTTCCTGTGTCTTACTGGTTTCTCCTTCCCAAATCTACATACCAGTGTTTTTTGTCAGATTTGGCGACCCGTCAGCATGTGTAACAGAAGTGACGTTCCGTCACCGCCATCTTACTACACCCCGCACTCCTCCATAGTAAGGATACACTGAGGGGGAAAGAAGACATCTTGTTACACCCACCGAAGTTTTGCATTTTACACTTATTTTTAACAGTAAAGTGAGTTTATATAGTGAAATACAGTACTTAGAACTCCGTCTGACTGGTTGGATGTTGAAATTTAAAAGCAGCGGCAAGCCTGCTCAGCAGTTTGCTAATCTGACAGAAGTTCGCTGCTTTTAAAATTTAACATCTAACCAGTCAGACGGAGTTCTAAGTACTGTATTTGACTATATAAACTCAGTTTACTGTTAAAAACAAGTGTCACCGGATCTTTCTCCTGAATGATAAGCA
This sequence comes from Aquarana catesbeiana, assembly GCF_042186555.1. NCBI lineage: Eukaryota > Metazoa > Chordata > Amphibia > Anura > Ranidae > Aquarana > Aquarana catesbeiana. Next base: position 49,461,323 of record NC_133335.1, read on the forward strand.
GGTCCCAGCGGACATCGCGTTTGCCGGACCTGCTGATTGGCTCCCGCTGTGTCCAATCACAGCGGGAGCAGGTCGCCAGCGGTGCGTACGTGCCCCAGAAGGGTCAGATCACGTACTAGGCACGTGCTCTGGCACAGAGCGGCCGCTCTGCAGCAGTAAATCTACAGTGAGCTGTCTGCAACTCGTTAACAGTGGGGGAGGGGGTGCAGTTTCACATACTTGTCCTGGGCAGTAGATGTACTGACTAGGAAAAATGGTGGGTGAATCACATCAGTGGGGATTGCCACCTGTCAGGTTTTGACCTGGACAGTATGGGTTTAGAATGCTGTGCCCGGGTTTCCCTTTGCCTGACACCTGGACACCAGTGCCGCTGACAGGGGGTACCATGGGGCCTCCTGTAGGGGCCCCAGCACACAGGGGGATCGGAGCAGCGGAGGGGAAATTACAGAGGAGTCAAAACATAAGGGGGGGAGGGGAGAGAGAGAGGTGACAGGTAGCTGCTGGTGCAGTCGTTTCACACAAATAGAGCTTTCTTTTGGTGGTACTTGATCACCTCTGCGGCTTTTTTTTTTTTTTTTTTTTTTTTTTGCGCTATAAACAAAAAAAGAGCAACAATTTAAAAAAGAAAAGCAATATTTTTTTACTTTTTGCTATAATAAATATTCCAAAAAAATATATAAATATTTCTTCCTCAGTTTAGGCCGATATGTATTCTTCTACGTATTATTATTATTATTATTATTTTTTTTTTAATTAATAATGGCGGCAATCTGTGTTTTTTTTTTTTTTTTTTAAATCATGACTGCGGCGGACTGATCAGACACTATTGACACTATTTTGGGACCAGTGACATTTATACAGCGATCAGTGCTATAAAAATGCACTGATTACCGTGTAAATGTCACTGGCAGGGAAGGGTTTAAACACTAGGGGGCGATCAAGGGGTTAAGTGTGTTCTAACTGGAGGGGGGGTGGGCTCACTAGAACATGACAGATCACTGCTCCTGATCACTGGGAGCAGTAGATCCTGTCATGTTGCTAGGCAGAACAGGGAAATGCCTTGTTGATATAGGCATTTCCCCGTTCTGCCTCTCCGTGCCACGTTCGCGGGCCACTTGTGGACATTGAGTCCGCGGGCACACTCCCACGCCGCCTGCGCACGCGCGCTAGCCGCCAATGACGGAGTGACGTACGGGTACATGGTTTTGCGCACCCGTGACAGTCTGCCGACATATATCGCCTTTAGCCAGTTGGCAAGTGGTTAATGGTATATTGGTGCATAGGGAAGCTGGAATTTTAGAAAAATAAAAAGGTGTACTTTGCCTTTAATACCATGGGATGTGTACCACTGGTGGGTTTCATATGCTTGCTCTGGGCTGGACACAGTAGGGCTTGATATTTTAAAGTTGGGAATGGAGCCTGTAATAAGGGTCACTTCTCCACAGTTCTATGCTGCCAAGAAGCTATCCCAAGGGTAATCCCCATCCACTAGACTGAGCTTTGTATTTGCAGCTGGCTTCTGTGCCCATGTTGGCAAAAGTTGTGATCAAACTCAATGATGAAGGTATCAGGCAGCAGGATCATCATTGGAAGCCCACGGGAATGAGAAAAAGACCACGGTGTCACCTGCCTGGTCAATCCTCACCCAGCATATCCAGGGCATTTTAAAGAGCGAACCAAAGGTGCACCTATCTGTGCAAGCCCCTAGGATAATGGAAACTTTTGATTTGTTCTGCATGAGTTTGGGAAACTCCGGGTTAAAAAAAGCGCACTGTCAGATTCCATGTTATTCTGTAAACATTGTTATGTAATGATGGCCGTATGATGAACTGGCTGAACAAGCCTGTCGGCAATGACACAATCAGCGTTGCATTCTCAGCTGGAGTACTACCAACTGCAAATATGTAGAGTTTGCATTGGGAGTTGTGTACATGTCTACTATAAACAGTAAAGTTCAGTTTTTGGAAGGTGCATGAGAGGTGACCACTTAAAGCGGAGTTCCGCTGAAAAAAAAAAAAAATCAAAGTCAGCAGCTACAAAAAGTGTAGCTGCTGACTTTTAATAATCAGATACTCGCCTGTCCCACGGTCTAGCGATGCGGGCGTATGAAGCCCCGCTCCTCTCCCCCTCCTCTCCACAGCGCTGGCATTCTTACTGTGGGCGCCACAGCCGGGCACGCACTGTGCATGTGCGAGCCGCGTTGCACACTGTGAATGGCTGGCCAATCTTCTGGGACCTGTGTCGTGTCCTAGAAGATTGCAGAGGGAGAGGTGAACTTCCTTCCAGTGACGCTGAGCCCCGGGAGGAAGTGGGAGCTGGATGCCTCTAAAAAGAGGGTATCTGCCCCCCCCCCCAAACAAATGACATGCCAAATGTGGCATGTCAAGGGGTCACCGTCTCTTAAAGCGGAAGTTCCATTTTTGGGTGGAACTCCGCTTTAATGTTTTCTTGTGCATTTCTCCAATGGGGACAACTGTGCGCTTGAGTTCTTGGCTCGGCACACGTATGGCCATTATAAGGGGCTGCTATTCTCTGTGTTAAATACAGTGAATGCAACCGGAATAGTGAGCCGTGGGGTTGGGTACACTGTCAGGGAGATATCATCATAGGGGTCATAGACTCCTTTTTATAATCATGGCCGCTTCTACCTTCCTTCTTTAGGCAGTTGTCCTTTGGTTTGCCAGTGTTCCATACTTTTTTTTTTTTTGTTGGGCCTGATGACCAGGACTTCCAAGTTTCTACAATTTCAGTTCTTTCTAGATCTGTACTGTATACGTTTGATACATATATGCCCCAAACTATCAGCTGTATGACTGTTGGAGGGCCACTTAACTGCAGACTTGAATTTGTTGATTCCTGCTTGTGAGCAGAGTATAGTGCAGTGTGTTGGCATGCAGAGACCACACAAAAGCTGAGGTGCAGGAGAACAGTGTATTAAAGTATAACTAAAGGTAAGACTTTTTTTTTTTTTTTTTTTTTTTAATTGTGGCTAGAGGGGAAATGGATTAGAACACCCGACCGTTTTTACTGCTGTCTGTGCCCCCATTAGGGAGATTCACCCTCTTTGTTTTGTCTTGTTTACCATTATCATTGAAAGTAAAAGAAAATCCCGAATTTTGGGTTGTCCCCAGAAAAGTAAAGAGGGGAAATCTTCCAATAGTGACATTAGTTCTGGTGATCTTCTTAAAGCGGGGGTCCATCCACACCGCCAAAAAAAAAAAAATATTAAAAGCCAGCAGCTGCTGACTTTTAATACATGGCCACTTACCCGTCCCAGGGTCCAAACAATGTCGGCAGGCAACGCCGAGAACCCGCTCAGTTCTCGGCAGCTGCCGCCGCCATCCTAGGTGAGGGAGTCAGGAAGTGAAGCGTTGCGGCTTCACTTCCCGGTTCCCTACTGCGCATGCGCGAGTTGCGCTGCTCATCGTAAGTGGTCCCCGCTTTCTCCTGGGAGCTGTGTGTTCCCAGCAGACAGCGTGGTGGGGATGGGAAGAGGCGTAGACTCCCATGGGAGTCTATGCCGGAAGTGGGTGCAAATACCTGTCTTAGACAGGTATCTGTACCCCCCTCCCCCCTGAAAGGTGCCAAATGTGACACCGGAGGGGGGGAGGGTTCCGAAAAGCGGAAGTTCCATTTTTGCGTGGAACTCCGCTTTAATTTGCAGGAATTTCCTCTCGCTTCCTGTTTAGCTATGGGACAGGAAGTGAGGGTACATCTCCCCAATGGGACACAAATGGCAAAAAATAAACCTTCCAGGGGTTATAACCTTTCCTTACTTATTCCAAAATTAAAAAAAAAAAAAAAAAAGTTTTGCCTACAGTTCTACTTTAGAAAAGTCCCAACAATACGCAATTTGACCCAGTGGGTAGGCACAGCCGACTGGAGCCACTTACAAACTGTAACAGAGGAGCGTTATCTTGAGATGATGCCGACAGCTTCTGCAATGAGAAGCGGGAATGTGGCCTGGTTGGTCCACACCTAATTGGGAGGCTTCCTACCAGGAGATGGTGTAGTCCCTGCACTTTCCCTACTGCTCTGGAACCTCTCCCTGCTGCTATGCTCTAAAAGACCGGAAATCTGTCCCTATCCTAGCCACTCGCCAAAAATGCAAGAGCCAGCGTCCTACATAGTTATAGGGCGTACACACGGTCGGACTTTGTTCGGACATTCCGACAACAAAATCCTAGGATTTTTTCCGAAGGATGTTGGCTCAAACTTGTTTTGTCTACACACGGTCGCACAAAGTTGTCGGAAAATCCGATCGTTCTAAACGCGGTGACGTAAAACACGTACGTCGGGACTATAAACTGGGCAGTGGCCAATAGCTTTCATCTCTTTATTTATTCTGAGCATGCGTGGCACTTTGTCCGTCGGATTTGTGTACACACGATCGGAATTTCCGACAACGGATTTTGTTGTCGGAAAATTTTATCTCCTGCTCTCCAACTTTGTGTGTCGGAAAATCCGATGGAAAATGTCCGATGGAGCCCACACACGGTCGGAATTTCCGACAACACGCTCCGATCGGACATTTTCCATCGGAAAATCCGACCGTGTACGGGGCATTACTGTACTGACCCAAGATTGCTGCCGAGATCACAAGGGGCACCAGTGTCCAATCAGATAGCTGTGATCAAGGAGGAAATCGTAGAGGAACCTCACAACTTTCTTCCCCTTCTGCATTGCCCCTTCGGTTGAGTCCTATCTACAGTGGGAAGTACAGACTGCACCCGCCTACATGGTCTCCACCTCTAGAGCTGTACTTTTTTTTTTTTTTTTTCCTTTAGTGTTTTGTCCTGGTGACACAAAAGAGGACATTTTGTAGTAGGTGTAGAAGCCAAAAAAAAAGTATTAATGAACTGGTACTTGTTCCTTTAAAGCGTAGCTCCACTTTTGTTGAGAAAAAAACATTCCCCTCTGGGTGATCTGTGTACATTGCAAGGATTATAACAAACTTTGTTGCAGATTCTTACTTTTGTTATTCTGAAGAAATCTATGTGTGTTTGTCTCTGCCTCTGTTCTGAGTGAGTGTAATGGGAGTGGTTTCATAATTAACTGTCATTTGTGGAGCTGAAGGGCACTAATGAGGAAATCTGCTGGGCCTGCATTCCTTTAGTCGTGTTCCTATTGAAAGTATTTCTCAAAAAATTACATTTTTGTTGCAAGGGATGCCTGAAATCTGATTTGTATCTTAGGCAGACTTGGTGAGCCAGTCACACGAGCAGGAAATTATGTTTCTGGGGAGTGGTCAGTGCACACTCCAGAGATAAAACAATAATTCTCCCGCTCTACAAGACTCTGGTCCGGCCGCACCTAGAGTATGCTGTCCAGTTCTGGGCACCAGTCCTCGGGAAGGATGTATTGGAAATGGAGCGAGTACAAAGAAGGGCAACAAAGCTAATAAAGGGTCTGGAGGATATTAGTTATGAGGAAAGGTTGCGAGCACTGAACTTATTCTCTCTGGAGAAGAGACGCTTGAAAGGGGATATGATATCAATTTATAAATACCGTACTGGTGACCCCACAATAGGGATAAAACTTTTTCGCAGAAGAGAGTTTAACAAAACTCGTGGCCACTCATTAAAATTAGAAGAAAAGAGGTTTAACCTTAAACTACGTAGAGGGTTCTTTACTGTAAGAGAAGCAAAGATGTGGAATTCCCATCCACAGGTGGTGGTCTCAGTGCGGAGCATCGATAGTTTCAAAAAACTACTAGATCAGCACCTGAACGACCACAACATACAGGGATATACAATGTAATACTGACATATAATTCACACATTACAGGTTGATGGACTTGTGTCTTTTTTCAACCTCACCTACTATGTAACTATGTGTACAGAACAGCTCCAGGTAGCCATATTGCAATGTACTCTCAGAAAATTACATTGACTGCAGATTGGAAAGTAATTTTTAATAACATTCAATGATAATATGGTTAGTGACGCAATTATATGCGCTATATTATTTTTTCTTTATTCGCAATTTTTTTTTCCCCCATGAAAGTGGCGTTACCCTTTAAAGGGCCACTCCAGCCAAACCACTAAATAAAGTGCAAGAGCAGTTCCTTGCTGACAATTGAGTCCTTTATCTATCTGAGATTTATTTCAGATTGTGTTGTAGCACAGGATGTGGAACATCACTGTTTTTTCTAGCAGGGTGGACAATTGTAGATACCAGAATGTTACACTGGACCTTCCTGGTTTGTAGCATCACTCTTGATCCTCATGGCAGACATGTGTAGGGTAGTATGTGTACGCCGGGAACAATGATGCCATCCCTTCAATCAGAATGGGTCACGTGGCTGTCACATGACTTTAGCAGTCTAGATTTTCATGCTGCAAAAATTCCTCTGATTGGAACTCACTCAAGCATGTTAGAATTGAGCAGAAAGGCCACAGTGACTCACGGGTCACAGCTGTCAGTCTCTGATAATCTTCTACCATAAACTGTTTAATGATGAAACATTTACAATGCAAAATGTGAAATAAGGTATGGAAAAAAAAAAACATCCAGGAGAATGGAATCCTTACTATAAGCTCTATTTTGCTATTTCTTGCTCAAGGTGCTACCTGTAAGAGCTGCCTGACCCGAGATTGCACTCTACAGAGTTGGGTTTTACTTACTCTATAATTATACTAATTATGGATCCAGTGTCTGTTATTCATAACCTCCCATCTACATTGGGTGTGATCTGGAAGCGGTACTAATTCCAGTGAAGGCCTAGCTTTCCACTAGTGTTGCCCCCTGTCCAGAATTCACCCAGGTTTTGAATCTTGTGTCCGATTTTCAGTCCATCTGAAACTCGGATACATTATTCAGGCTGGGCTGTGGCTCCCCAAGTAACCAAGATGGTCACACACAAATCTGTTGCTGTCTGGGAGCTGCGGGCAGTTTTTGGGGGCAGACTTGGCATCACTGAAGGGTGGGGCGATGATGCCAGCAAGAGCATTTTGGCTACACCCACTGTTCGCTGCATTACCACTCTCCTTGGGCACCCAAATATGTCCCAGGTCTTTTATAATCCTATAGTGTTTCCTGCAAAAAAAATGTTCCTTGTGCCACTAAAAGTGTTCGAGTTTGACTTGAAGAAAAGGTGGCAACCCTGCTTTCCAATGGCTTCTAATCTGGATGTGATCCTTTTGGCTGTAACAGCAAATGGTTGCCTGGGCGGATTTCTTGCCCCATCATAATACATTAAAAGAGACCTCAGCAAACCATAGATGGCAATATTTATTCTGTGTATGTGCCAGTCATTCATCAGCACATCTTTTCCACATTATCTTTGAAACTACTTTGGCTACCCATAATTCTCCAGCATCTTATGGTAAAAATTTCTGTCCATGCTCAACTGTACGTGTGCTCAATTGCATTGCCCATTAAAGAGGACGTAAACCCTGATGGGTTTTACTTCCTCTTTTGCTCGCTGCTGCAGCCTGCAAATGAAAAGCATAATGGGCTAGTATAGATCGCATACTAGCCCATTATGTGCCACTTACCTGCAAAACAATCCAGCGATGTCCCCTGTGTGGGCAGCGTCCATCTTCTGGCCCTCTTCCTTCCGGGCCGCGGACTCCGGCTCTGTGATTCGCCAGATCCGAGTGACGCCACTCCCGCACATGCGCACGGGAGCCGCGATTAACGGCATAGGCTAGGGAAGAAACGGCACTTAGTTTTGTTTCTTCCCCACACATGCACCGTTGGAATTTCCGGCGGACTACAAGTGAAATATCTCCAAAACTATTCTAGGCTTACCTATAGGTAGAAGTCCAAAAAGTGGGTTTACAACCACTTTAAGATGGCTATACAGAGCCATGTACTATATGGGCAGATATTGTTCTAAGGCTTACTGCTCACTGGAAGCTATAGATTAGACATTAGGCTTATCTCTGGTTTTGATGCAATGCTTATCTTGAAAACACAGCAATGTGTCCACCCCTCCACTCTGTGTCATCAGACTGATAGTGCACACTAAGATCAAAGTACTGATGGCTTGTATTACTTATTATACTAGAACTATGATTACTTTTTTTTTTTTTTTTCCTTCCATTTGGGATAGAGTAAGGGAGGTTTACAACCCCCTGTCCCATTTTTTTTTTCCCCATCTTTGTCTCATTGTGGATATTTGCCTTCATTTCCTGTCCCAAACAAGAAGTGAGAGGAAATCCCTGCAAATTCAGGGAATTCCTTAGGGACCCCCAGGTCACCAGAACTAGTGTCCCCACTGGAAGATTTCCCCTCGCTTGCTTTTCTGGGGACAACCCAAAATTTGGAATTTACTTTCAATGATAATTGTAAACAGGACCAATAAAGGGGGAGAATCTTCTTAACAGGAGCACAGACAGCAATAAAAACTGACATGGGGTTCTAATTCCTCTCTACGCTATCCAAAACAAAAAAAAAAAAAAAGTTTTGCCTTTAGTTATACTTTAAGACAGGGGTTGACATGTGGTGTCACTTCCACATCCTCATTGACACTTCCCCCAGACATCAAGGGCCCATTAAAATAACTTAATGTGTTTTTACTGAAATTTTGTGTTTCCTAGGTCTTTGCTATAATATCGTGTGATATAAAAAATTGGAGTTACCACTATTTTATTCTCTAGAGTGTCTGCTTTGAAAAAATATATAATGTGTGGGGATTTTATATAATCTTCAGGCCTACAATGATTTTTTAAATGTACAAACAAAGCAAAAACGGCTTCGGCTGTGAAAGGGGAAAAGGATAAGTTCACCTTTCGAGAACATGTTACATGTTTCACCCGTAAGATTTGTTAAGACTGGCTCCTAGATTCAAAGCAAACTTGTCAAGCCCTGCTTTAAGAGGTGAGCTTGGGTGTTATCCAACTTGGCTAAGCCAGGCTGAGTTACATCTCGTATTCTCCAACCTTCAGGCAAGGAAATAAAAAAGGAGGATTACATTTTTACATCTGATAGCTCTGTTTTATATCCGAATAGAAATGCATGTACCCATTTATGAATTCAATAACGATTTATAATTCTCATTATCCATATATTTTAAATATGTTCTTCATATTTTTTTAGCCCTGATGAATTAGGTACTCCGTGGCTGATGAAAAGTGTTGGCTTGTTTTTAAGAATTTTGTAACAAACTACAGTTTTGGCCCCCTAAATAATTGGTGTGGCACTCCTTTTCTGTACCTCCTGGGTTTTATATAAAGCAGACTTTTGAGGTTCCTGCATGACAGCTGCCTAACTAGGTACTGCACTCCTCATCATAGCATCTCCTTTCCTTTCAGAATCAACATTTTCTGTGGGACACTAGGCTACAAAATACTCCCACAGATGCGGGACATTGATTGCAAGCAAGATTTTGTTTGCACACACAAAGTTTTCCTTCTAACAAATTCATTCAGGACCATGTTGCAATAATGAATACACCCCAATGAAAGTCTTAGGAGGAAAGCTAAATTTTAGATAACCGAATCCTAATTAACAAGAATTCAACTAATTATTCATTAGACTTTGCAGCCACTGTGCTACCTGCGGGGTGTTTGGTGTGCTCCTGTACCTTTTAAGAAGGGGCTCCCCTTCAGTCCACCTGTCCTCATTTATCCATCAGAATGTATGTGCCTCCACTGTGGGGACACTCATATTTTAGTGTTAGGACCACAGATATCAGGGTGCCGTGACAAGGCTCTGTGGCTTACGCATGCATTTGGAAATGTGTGCGGACTAAACCCCTCATTTTAACGCATACTGTTAGAATAGGTTAATTGGTTGTCTGCGAGCTGGTGGTAAGTAGGCTTGGATTTTTTCCTGGGCATTCCCCAGGCTTTGTTGGTATCTGTTTGTAGCCTTCCAATGCCGTGTACTGCGATAGCCAGCTATAAATGAGGGTGGTGGCAAGTTTTTTTGTGATCACGTTGGTGTGCGTATTGGTCCAGCAACGCACCAGCACCTTTGCAGCCATTGTGCTACCTGCGGGGTGTTTGGTGTGCTCCTGTACCTTTTAAGAAGGGGTGGGCTCCCCTTCAGTCCACCTGCCCTCATTTAGCCATCAGAATGTATGTGCCTCCACTGTGGGGACACTCATATTTTAGTGTTAGGACCACAGATATCAGGGTGCCGTGACGAAGCTCTGTGGCTTACGCATGCGTTTGCAAATGCATGCGGACTAAACCCCTGTTTTTAACGCATACTGTTAGGTTAATTGGTTGTCTGCGAGCTGGTGGTAAGTAGGCTTGGATTTTTTTTCCTGGGCATTCCCCAGGCTTTGTTGGTATCTAATTATTCATTAAACAGGTGTCCAGCAGACAGTTGATTATAAAAGGGCGTTACTTAATAAAGAAAACCTCTCCCATTTCATGCCATCAGCAATGGGACCACATGGAAGTCACAAGGCCTGAGAAAGAAAATTATTTCTTTCCACAAGAACGGTGAAGGCTAAAAGAAGATCAGCAAAGCTTTACTTATCAGTCAGAATACTGTAGAAAGAGTGATACAAAAAAAGGAACTGCAACCTTCCCACAGAGATGTCCAGGCTGTCCACAGAAACTAACACCTCGACAGGAGCATCTTCTGATGAGAAGGGTTGAAGAAAATCACCATGCAAGTTCACTGCAGTTAGCTAAAGAAGTAGAAAGCCAAACTGGGGTGATTGTTTCCCGTTACACAATACGCCGTGCACTGCAGAGGTATGGCATGCATGGGTGTCGTCCACGAAGGAAGCCTCTCCTAAAGCCCATGCACAAAAATGCCCGCCTAGAATTTGCCAGGGCCCATGCTGAAAAAGAAAAGACTTCTGGGACTTTGTACTCTGGAGTGATGAGACCAAGATGAATGTTTTTGGAACAAATGGCTTCAAAACTGTATGGCGTCTCAAAGGTGAGGAGTACAAAGAAAAATGCATGGTGCCTACAGTGAAACCTGGTGGTGGCAGTGTCCTTCTGTAGGGCTACATGAGTCCTGCTGGTGTTGGGGAGCTGCATTTCATTGATAGTATCATGAATTCACAAATGTACTGCTCTATATTAAAAGAGAAAATGCTACTATAACTCCGTGCCCTTGGTCGGTGTGCTCTTTTCCAACATCACAATGATCCAAAACACACATCTAAGGCTATTGTTGCATTTCTGAAGAAGAACAGGGTGAAAGTGACTCAGTAGCCAAGTATGTCTCCTGATCTACCCAATCGAACACCTATGGGGAATTCTGAAGAGATAAGTTAAGCATCACTCTCCATCCAGCATCCAGGCTCTAAGGCTACTTTCACACTGGGGCTTTGGGGGCGTCGGCGGTAAAGTGCCGCTATTTTTAGCGACGGTTTTCGACCGTTAGCGGGGTGTTTTAACCCCCGCTAGCAGCCAAAAAAGGGTTAAAGCTGCCGGTAAAGCGCTGTTGTTGTGGGATGTATTCATTTTTGCAGCAACTAATTTTAGTAAAACTGAAGATTTTGTATGTTAAGTTATTTTATTAACCTTACGAATAATGAGCTAAACAAATGTTCCATAAAACTCAGTTTTGTCAAAATTTTGGAAATTGTTTTTGTTTTCATTGAGATATTGATTAAAATCTTACTTTTGAAAAGGGGTGTACTTATTAATGCTGACTGCTGTGTGTGTGTATACAGGATCTCACAAGTGAGTACACCCCTCACATTTTTGTAAATATTTTATATCTTTTCATGTGACAACACTGAAGAAATGACACTTTGCTACAATGTAAAGTAGTGAGTGTACAGCTTGTATAACAGTGTAAATTTGCTGTCCCCTCAAAATAACTCAACACACAGCCATTAAATGGCTAAAACCACTGGCAACAAAAGTGAGTACACTCCTAAGTGAAAATGTCCAAATTGGGCCCAATCGCCCATTTTCCCTCCCTGGTGTCATGTGACTTGTTAGAGTCACAAGTTCTCAGGTGTGAATGGGTGTGTTAAATTTGGTGTTATCGCTCTCACTCTCTCATACTGGTCACTGGAAGTTCAACATGGCACCTCATGGCAAAAAAACTCTGAGGATGTGAAAAAAAAATTGTTGCTCTACATAAAGATGGCCTAGACTATAAGATGATTGCCAAGACCCTGAAACTGAGCTGCAGCATGGTGGCCAAGACCATACAGCAGCTTAACAGGACAGGTTCCACTCAGGACAGGCCACGTCATGGTCAACCAAAGAAGATGAGTGCACGTGCTCAGCATCCTATCCAGAGGTTGTCTTTGGGAAATGTACGAGTGCTGACAGCATTGCTGCAGAGGTTAAAGGGGTGGGGGGTCAGCCTGTCAGTGCTCAAACCATATGCTGCACACTGCATCAAATTGGTCTGCATGGCTGTTGTCCCTGAAGGAAGCCTCTTCTAAAGATGATGCACAAGAAAGCCCGCAAACAGTTTACTGAAGACGAGCAGACTAAGGACATGGATTACTGGAACCAGGTCTGGTCTGATGAGACCAAGATAAACTTATTTGGTTCAGATGGTGTCAGGCATGTGTGGCGGCAACCAGGTGAAGAGTACAAAGACAAGTGTGTCTTGCCTACAGTCAAGCATGGTGGTGGGAGTGTCATGGTCTGGGGCTGCATGAGTGCTGCCGGCACTGGGGAACTACAGTTCATTGAAGGAACCATGAATGCCAACATGTACTGTGACATACTGAAGCAGAGCATGATCCCCTCCCTTTAGAGACTGGGCCGCAGGGCAGTATTCCAACATAACGACCCCAAACACACCTCCCAAGATGACCACTGCCTTGCTAAAGAAGCTAAGGGTAAAGGTAATGGACTGGCCAAGCATGTCTCCAGACCTAAACCCTATTGAGCATCTGTGGGGCATCCTCAAACCGAAGGTGGAGGAGCACAAGGTCTCTAACATCCACCAGCTCTGTAATGTCGTCATGGAGGAGTGGAAGAGGACTCCAGTGGCAACCTGTAAAGCTTTGATGAACTTCATGCCTAAGAGGGTTAAGGCAGTGCTGAAAAGTAATGGTGACCAAACAAAAGATTGACACTTTGGGCCCAATTTGGACTTTTTTACTTAGGCGTATACCCACTGTTGTTGATAGCCGTTTACACATTAATGGCTGTGTGTTGAGTTACTTTGAGGGGACAGCAAATTTACACTGTTATACAAGCTGTACACTCACTACTTTACATTGTAGCAAAGTGTCATTTCTTCAGGGTCGGTTCACACTGGGACGACTTGGGATCCGACTTGTACGCCCTCAAGTCGCCCCAAGTCGCCCCAGAAAGAGATTCACATTTAAGTGAATGGGAGCGTCTTAATAGACACTACTGAAGTCGCTCCGACTTCAGAGCGTACTCCCTGTACTACTTGGATCCGACTTGGTAGGCGACCTGTACCATAGAAATCAATCGAAGTCGCTTCCAAGTCGGATCTCTCTCTCAAAGTCAAGCGACTTTGCAGGGAAAACCCCTCCCTCCCAGAGAGCTGATTGTCCTGTGATTGGCCACAGCCGAAGTCGCCTGTCCTGGAGGCGACTTGAAGTCGCGTTGTAATTTGCTAAAGTCGCGCCGAAGTCGCGTTGAAGCCGCGTTGAAGTCGCCGTGCAAAGTCGCGTTAAAGTCGTGTTGCCCCTGTGTGAATCGAGCCTGAGTGTTGTCACATGAAAAGAATATAATAAAATATGTACAAAAATGTGAGGGGTGTACTCACTTTTGTGAGATAGTGTGTGTGTGTGTATATGTGTGTGTGTATATATATATATATATATATATATATATATATATATATATATAACGTGCATGTGCGCACCAGGTGGGTTCGAAATGCCTGTGTTATTAGACAGGGCGAATCACAGGGAAAATACTCAAGAGCCAATCAGAGTGCATCATGTGATCAATGTAAACTAATCACAAGCGGTAAACAGTGGTTGTCCACAACTGCCATTTCTTTCCTTCTTTTCACAATGGCTCTGGAGGATGTAGGATTTTATTCCAAAGCATTGTCTGTTCAAACCAGCTTTCAGCAATGCATTCTCAGCAGTAGTACTGAAAGCCTTATTATTACAGAAAAGCTGAATGATTCTACACTTGCTGCTTAGCAAACCTTACTGTGTTTCCATACAGAATGGGGATCATGACCATTTAGCCAACTTTTTTCATTCTCTAAAGTCTCTGCTACTGAAATCACAATGAGAAGGATTGTTCGGTGGCAAGGACATGCTCTGTGACAACCTTCACTTCTTTTTTTGCTTTCAGTATTGTGATGATTATATTTCCTAAAGAAAGAGACTAATGCAATGAGCACAAAGCTGAGCTTGGGATCCTCAAAACATGTATAGTTATGACTGTCCACCGAACAATAGATATGTCCAAAATACGATGCACCCCCATAGCACAGCGCATTTGTTACCTGCTGATTGTATTGTTACTGATCACAAAAAAGCCATGGTAGTCATTTACTAATGATCTGGATACATTACTGAATTCAAACAGAGGCTGGGGTCTACAGAATGAATCCAGTAGGGCCAGCTCGTATAGCGGTCTGCAAAGGTCATTCTGATAACAAAAGCAGACTGTGGCATGCAGCCGCCTGTTTTCTTTAGTCATACTGTGCTATAGAACAGCGAAAATCAACATTATCATACAGGAATTGTAAGACAATTATTATTTTTTTTTATTAATGAAGCCTGCATGTGCTCATTGGAATTTGGGTCCCTCTATGTGTCTAGGCAGTGGAAGGCTCACACACATGATGCATTTATACTCAGGAGGAATACAAGTTCGTGTGTGTGTTTTAGGGGTATCATTCTAAAAGTGGTCATTTTTGTTTGTACTGTTCTGGCATTTTAGGGTTTCAATAAATGCAGTCAGGACATTGAGGTTCATGAATTTAAAAATATATACTGTATATACTAAAATACTATAGCTTATAGTCTCCTAACCACTACACAGCCTAAGGCCCCATACACACTATCAGATTTTCTGCTGATTTTTGTCTTCAGATTTACCAAAACCATGTAGTGCAAGGGCCTGCCTGACTGCATACAAATTGAAACTCTTAAGGTTTGACCTCATATTATATGGTTTTGGTAAATCTGAAGGAAAAAATCAGCAGAAAATCCGATAGTGTGTATGGGGCTTAAATGATGTACATGTATTTGCGGGTGTTGTTTTTTTTTTTTTTTTTTTATATTATTATTTTTGTATAGCATTTTGATCTACATTTATGAAGGAATATTAGATATTTGTTATATGTTTTGTAACAGAAAGTAAGGCCCAGATGTTATTTTGTTATATTGGCATCCGTGCAAAACAAATGCCTTTTGCATATGCTCTTTGTTTGAGAATGCCTATGTAACGCTGGTAGATTTGCGATCTACTATCTGATAGGTAAATTTAGTAACTTGTTCGTTAGGAAGGTTAGATTTGCCTCTGTTTCAGCTTGGCTGACGTTGCGTGTATTTCTATACTGAGCCGTGGGTGTCGCTGTTACCGCTGGCTAGTGTTGGAAGGGTAACGTGTCTAAACTTATGGATGCTCTTCTGTCCTGGAAACAACTCTGTGGAGGTGGTCCTCCGAGTTGCATTCTGGGCGAGGGTATTTATGGGACAGACGCCATATTTTGGGGTTTGTTTTACAGCCACCTGCTGACCCTCCTGGCCGACAGGTATGCATTAGGGAGCTATCTCGTGGTCCTCCATTCCAGAGGCCCACGTTGCTGCGGCGTGTGGGTGGGCCCAGAAGCTTGTCTGGGGCCTACCACAGCGGCCGAGGAATGGTCCTGATCTGTCTATCCAGAGGGAAGAAGCTGGACAACCGAGGAGATCCCAGGGGAGGACCCGTCATGGAAGGATCATGCACTGTGCTGGTCTGGAGAGGGGCCTGGTGACTCGGTTGGAGGACGTATCCTAAAGTGATTATACAGCATAGGTTTGCCGGGTTGGCTTAAAGGTTCAAGCACTGTGACTGACATTCACCACAAAAATACCAATACATCCTGTGGCAGAGGATCATACGGGTTCATCCCAAATAAGTCTGTGGCAGAGACTTTTGTTCGTGCTACGTACTGGCTGCTAGGCTAGTGGGAGAGGCCTATCCAGGCGTGCAAGGAGTGTGTTCCAACAAGGGAGTGCATTCTACTGAAATATCCAACCCCAAGGACATTTGTCAAGAATCTTACTAAAAAGGTATTTGAGTTTTCCTCTGCAGTTCTCCTTCTGCCTCTTTCCTGCTACTTCCTTCGTTGATGGTTTTAATAAAGCATTGAAAACGTATTCAAGTGTTGGTGCGTGTGTCGTCCAGAGGTAAACTCAACGGAACCCTAGACCCGGTGCCGGTGAAACAGAGGGAAGGAGAGTAAAGGTAACAAGCCCGCTCCACCAAGAGTTATTGCTACACCTAGTTGGTGAATCCCTGAACAAGAATGTCAGGGGAGGAAGAAATATCCTTTTACTCAGCAAACGAAGGTTAAACCTCACTTTGGGAAACCCTCAGGCCTCTGAGGCTAAGGAGTTTTTTCTCTCCGGCATCCAAGGCAAAGCCTGGCACTAAGTTCAGACAGGCTTCTGTACACACGGGCCAAATATCGGCCAGTTCAACCGAAACCAGCCAACATTTGGCCAGTGTGTACAGAAGCCTGTCTGATAGTATTCGAACATCTTCTGTTTGAATAGGCATGCTGGAAAACTAGCAGCCGATTGCCATCCGATCACCGCTTGCGGCCAATGGCTAAGAGCGCTGACCGGTGTGTTCTGGCAGAAGGGCAGTCCCCTTGTCCAAACACAATAGCTCAGCAGGGAGATCACTGAACTAACATCGCATAGTTAGTACAGAGAGCTCCTCCGTTTTTTGTTTTTTTTCATTCAGCCTGCAGGGTAAAAAAAAAAAAAACTGCCTGTGTGTACCAGGCTTAAGTCTTGGGCTTCCAAGTTCTCCAAACCCATGGATAAATCATCCGCACAGCCACCTCTTCCCAGTACCATTCAGACACTTGGGTCCAAAATTCGGTATCCGGGGGATACAAACTAGGATTTTAATCTCTGCCTCCTCCACCCTGATTAATACTGTCAAACCTGTTGTTCTCCCCGCAAAGACTAGCACACCTTCATGCTGCTCTGCCGCAGTTCCTCTCCCAAAAGGTTATCGCCATTGTTCTGGATGAGGAAAAGGGGAAAGGATTCCAGCGTTTCTACTCAAACCCAGTTCACCATTTCTAAAGCAGAAGGGGGGCGGATAGCTCATACTGGACCTGAAAGTTTTCAACACCTACCTTTTGGATACAAAAATTCCACATGGACTCTGCCATGTTAATCGTAAATTTCCTCCATCCAAGAGACCTTCTGGACTCTGAGTACTCCAATGATGCCTATTTGCATGTCCCTAACTTTCCATCACGCAATGCTCCCTGTGTTTTGCAGTGGGCACACATTATCAACTTGATGTCCTTGGTCTTTTCACTGCACCTTGGGCCTTCACCACGATGCTATGCCTGTACTTGCTTTGCTTCTGCATCTATATAGTGGGATACCTGGGCCATCTTCTTCTAAGGAACAGTTAGCACAGACTTTATCAGCCAATGTCTAGTAAACTATTCTACTCTACAGAGGTTCGAAAAGATCCTGAGCCGAATCCATTTTGCTGCTTGGAGTATTTTAGGCCTTGCCCTGATACTGGCCTGTCCCAAGGTTTCCCTCCCAAGAAAAAACTCCACGCTCTCTGCTTCCAGGTTCAGATTCTGCAGTCCAGGAGCTTTTGCATGATGGTTCTGGGATTAATGGCGGCTACTTTCAAAGCAATCCCATATGCTCAGTTTCACTCCAGACTTAACATTCTGGATGTATGGCATAAAGAGGCTCAGTCTCTGGATCATTCCATCAGTCTGTGGAGGACCATCCCATCTGCTTGACCCCCAAGAACGGGGTTGTCCTTGCCTGGTAGTACACAAGCCCAGCTCTGGATACCAGCCTGTCCAGCTGAGGAGGAATTCTGGGAAACTCTTCAGTTCAAGGCATTTGTTGCTGGGAGAAGCTCATCTCCTGATTTTAAAGCAATGCAAAGCATAGAACAAGCAGTCTTGCAACTCAAAGAGAAGTGAATCAGATTCTAGCTTGGGCAGAATGTCACATTCCAGCCCTGTCAGACTTGACTCCCTCTTCTCTCTATTGAGCCTTCCTTGTTAACTTGTGGTTACTTGAGGGCCTGTTAGTGCTATGTTTGCTGCATAACCTACCCCATAGTTGGCCTGGTTTTGGACATCCTTATGTACCCAGATTGTTTCACCCTGTCTCCCTTTTATGTACAAAAACAGGATTTTTGATTTGCCATAAACTCCTTTCTTTGGAATAGAATAAGAAATACAGGCCCCCTGTGTTCTCATGATCCATATCTACTGACAGCTTATTTTGCCAGTGCCCAGTCTCCTGAAGACAGCAACATAACCCAGTGTACCTGACTTTATTCACCCTTTTTGATGTATTCAAAGAAAATAATTATAAGGCAGCTCAAAGGTATATAAACCATACCGCCATATAGTTTGTTACATAGGCTGCTGCACAATGCTTGTTGGCTGCCTGATCTCTTTGCTTTCTGTTGTCTAACAAAAAGGGTTTGGATGATGAAGACTGCAGTCTCTAATAACGATAAACACCAACTGACTCTTGTCGTTGGTAGGTGAAAGTAGGGGGGTTGCAAGCAGCAATGTTTATTCATTTTGTTATCCTCTAAATGTCCCTCTACATTGTCTTATTGCAGGGCTAGACAACCTCTGCACTCCAGTCATTTTCCCTCTACATTGTCCTAATGCAGGGCTAGGCAACTTCTGCACTCCAGCCGTTGTCCCTCTACACTGTTCTATTACAGGGCTAGACAACCTCTGCACTCCAGCCATTGCCTCTCTACATTGTCCTATTACAGGGCTAGACAACCTCTGCACTCCAGCCATTGCCTCTCTACATTGTCCTATTACAGGGCTAGACAACCTCTTCACTCCAGCCATTGCCTCTCTACATTGTCCTATTACAGGGCTAGACAACCTCTGCACTCCAGCCATTGCCTCTCTACATTGTCCTATTACAGGGCTAGACAACCTCTGCACTCCAGCCATTGCCTCTCTACATTGTCCTATTACAGGGCTAGACAACCTCTGCACTGCAGCCGTTGTCCCTCTACACTGTCCTATTGCAGGGCTAGACAACCTCTGCACTCCAGTCATTTTCCCTCTACATTGTCCTAATGCAGGGCTAGGCAACTTCTGCACTCCAGCTGTTATCCCTAGACGTCCTGAAACCAGCAGTGGCAGCTCCCCTACTTTCCCTTAATAATCCCTAGTTCTGGGGCAAGGTCCTTTAGCACCCAAGGCAAAATTATTTGTGAACTACTTCAGCAGCATAGGTTGAAGGTTCTGCCCTTTATGTGCCCCCTTCCTGATGAAGATCCCAACGCAGATTCCCCCTTTGCCTATCCCTTGGCCCAGCTCTGGCAATCCCTTTAATAAAGGAGGATCCCAGACTGACATTCAAACACTAGCTATCAGATCGTACTGTATTTCAGAATTTCTATTTCTGAGAAGCTGTGGGATAATTTACTGGAAAAAGATTTTAGGGTATGAAATGGATTTCACAATCCTACTGAATTGATTGGTGCTCTCGGCAGAATGGAGGAATCCTTAAACATGATAGAAAAACAAACGTCTCCCATGTTGGGTCCCCCAGTTAGTGGCTGTTGAGCCCTGCAGCTTGAATATCAATAGGAGCAATAACAGATGTCAGATCTTGGAAGTGCTGTGACCTCTGCAGATTCCTACCAGCAGATGGCGCAGCATTTGTTTACATGAAGATGTGTACACGGTGTGGCGTCCACACAGAAATGTGAAGTCCTGGCGAGGGCCTGTCATTGTGTACAACTCCAATGCCAAGAAAGGCATGGTTTTGTCAGCTATGTACTTTTCATGTGACATCACAGATAACTGACTTTTTTGTACGAAAGTTCAATTAGCCTGTACTAAATCTCAGGATCATGTAAAACTCCTCAATTAATTCAGTTGCACTATGTTACCAAAAGTATTGGGACGCCTGCCTTTACACAAACTTTAATGGCATCCCAGTCCGTAGGGTTCAATATTGAGTTGGCCCACCCTTTGCAGCTTCAACTCTTCTGGGAAGGCTGCCCACAAGACTTAGGAGTGTCTATGGCATGGGTGCTCAACCTGTGGCCCTCCAGCTATTGCGGAACTACAAGCCCCATGGTACCTCTGCCTTTTGGGAGTCATGCTTGTAACTATCAGCCTTGCAATGCCTCATGGGACTTGTAATTGCCCAACAGCTGGAGGTACGGAGGTTGAGCACCTATGGTCTATGGCAGGGATATGCAATTAGCGGACCTCCAGCTGTTGCGAAACTACAAGTCCCATCATGCTTCTGCCTCTTGTGGCTGTCAGAGTCTTGCTATGCCTCATGGGACTTGTAGTTCTGCAACAGCTGGAGGTCCACTAATTGCATATTCCTGGTCTATGGGAATGTTTGACTATTCTTCCAGAAGCACATTGGTGAGGTCAGGCACTGATGTTGGACGAGTAGGCCTGGCTCACAGTCTCCTCTCTAATTCATTCCAAAGGTGTTCTATCAGGTTGAGGTCAGGACTCTGTGCAGGCCAGTCAAGTTCCTCTACCCCAAACTCGCTCATCCGTGTCTTTATGGACCTTGCTTTGTGCACTGATCCAAATCATTTGGTGGAGGAGGGATTATGGTGTGGGGTTGTTTCTCAAAAGGTTGGGCTTGGCCCCTTAGTTCCAGTGAAGGGAACTCTTAAATAGGAAGTCCACCCTAACACTAAAATCTCTACATCTACTGGCATCCACGATCTAAGACTAACCTATCTAGCCCTGTAAAGAAGAAATCGCTATACATACCTCTTTTCTGAAGCCGCTCTGGTCTGGTCCCACGCTGAACTGTGAGCGGCAGCTTTGCTGTGGAGGCGGTGTGCAGAAGAGGCAGTCGACAATGGAAGCCCCGTAGTAAGTCTATGGGTTACGTCACTTCCAATTCATTTCACAGCCGTTGTCGGCTGTCTTCTCTGCAGAGCTTCCGCCGCTGCCAGAGTGGCTTCAAAAAAGGTATGTATAGCAATTTCTTATTTACAGGGTTAGATAGGTTATTCTTAGATCGTGGATGCCTAATAGATGCAGTAATTTTAGTGTCAAGGTGAACTTTAAGGCATCAGCATGCCAAGACATTTTGGACAATTTTTAATGTTCCCAACTTTGTGGGAACAGTTTGGGGATGGCCCCTTCCTGTTCCAATATGACTGCGCACCAGTGCACAAAGCAAGGTCCATAAAGACATGGATGAGCGATTTTGGGGTGAAGGAACTTGACTGGCCTGCACAGAGTCCTGACGTCAACCCGACAGAACACCTTTGAGGTTGAATTCAATCAGAGACTGTGAGCCAGGCCTTCTCATCCAACATCAGTGCCTGACCTCACAAACGTGCTTCTGGTCAAACATTCCCATAGACACACTCCTAAACCTTGTGGACTGCCTTCCCAGAAGAGTTGAAGTTGTTCTAGCTGTAAAGAGTGGGCCAACTAAATTCTGACCCTATGGACTAAGACTGGGCACCATTAAAGTTCATGTACGTGTAAAGGCAGGTGTCCCAATACTTTTGGTAATATAGTCTATGTATTTGTTTATATGCAGCTAGTATAAGTACCTGAATGTGACTTGATATCAGTAATCTCCTGTACAGCAGGGAGGGGGCAGCACTGAGAGCGGGTGTTTCGTCAGATTATGCGACCCATCAGAATCTGTGACGTTCCATCGCCACCATCTTGCTACACCCCCCACACTCGTCCACAGTAAGGATACAGTGAGAAGGCGACAAGCAGACATCTTGTTACACCTACCGGAGTCTTGCATTGCACACTTATTTTTAACAGTAAACACCACTTTTATAGTGAAATTTTGTATTCTGAAATGACTGTTTTGATGTTGATTTTTTTAAAGTAACGGTGTTCTGTCAGATTAGCAAACCTGTGAGATCAGCAGGCTTGCCACTGCTTTTAAAATTCAACATCTAAACAGTCAGATGGATTTCGAAATACTCTATTTCACTATATAAGCTGAGTTTACTGTTAAAAATTGTGAAATGCAAGACTCCGGTGGGTGTAACAAGATGTCCGCTTCCTGCCTTCTCACTGTATCCTTACTGTGGAAGAGTGCGGGGTGTAGCAAGATGGTGGTGACACTTCCGTTACAAAATCTGACGGGTCGCCTAATCTGACAAAGCACCGGTGTTCTGACAAAATAGCCAATTCATCGAGATCTCCAATCACGTCAGTTCCGGTTATTGTAAAGCATCAGTAATTGGAGATTTAGACGAGTTGCTGTTTTGACACAACACCGGCAAGCCTGTAGACTCCGGTACACAAAGAGTTTGCTGTTTTGACAAAACGGCGGCTAATGCTGCGTACACACGATCGGAATTTCAGCCCGAAAAAGACCAATGAGAGTTTTTCATCGGAAAATGCGACCGTGTGTATGCTCCATTGTTTTTTTTTTGCTGGCCGAATTCAATCCAGCAAAAGATTGAGAGCATGCTCTCAATTTTTAGGTCGGGAAAAGTTCCTATCCGAAAATGCGATCGTCTGTGGCAATTCCGACGCGGAAAATTCCTACACATGCTCGGAAGCATTGAACTTCATTTTCTCGGCTCGTCGTAGTGTTGTACGTCACCGCGTTCTTGACGGTCGTAATTTCAGCGAACTTTTGCTTGACCGTGTGTATGCAAGGCAAACTTGAGCGGAATCCCATCGGAAAAGCCGTCTTATCTTTATCCAATGAGAATTCCGATCGTGTGTACGCGTCACAAAAGTTGTTGCCGCCTTGGAGGCGGCCATGTTGTTGGTTAGTATCGGGCAGTCCGCTCATAATATTGTGTACTGGAGTGTATATGCTTGCTGGTGTATCAAAACAGATTCTCCAATTACTGATGCTTTACAGTAACCGGGAGTGACATGATTGGAGATCTCAATGAATTGGCTATTTAGACAAAACACCGGTCAGGTGGGCTTTGTGCAAATGTGCTAAAAATGACATGTGCTCATAAGAGCAGTATGCAGAGGGGGTTAATTATTGCTGCGTCACTGTCCAATCACAAGCCGGGGGCGGAGAGGTAACCAAGCTTTTTTTTTTTTTTCTTAAAGCTAAAGTTTAGGTATGGACTATTTTTTACATAGTTTCCTTAGTCCAGTTTGGATCAATAGAAGTATGTATGTATGTATGTGCCATACCTGTGGGATCTCTTTGGAAGTTGGAAATAGCTTTAACCACTTCAGCTCCGGAGGATTTTACCCCCTTCCTGACCACAGCACTTTTTGCGATTCGGCACTGCGTCGCTTCAACTGACAATTGCACGGTCGTGCGACGTTGCATCCAAACGAAATTGACATCCTTTTTTTCCCCACAACTAGAGCTTTCTTTTGGCGGTATTTGATCACCTCCGCGGATTTTATCTTTTGCGCTATGAACAAAAAAAAGCGACAATTTTGAAAAAAAAAAATATTTTTTTACTTTTTGCTATAATAAATATCCCCCCCAAAATATATAAAAAAAAACCCAAATTTTTCCTCAGTTTAGGTTGATATGTTTTCTTCTACATATTTTTGGTAAAAAAAATCGCAATAAGCGTATATTGGTTTACACAAAAGTTATAGTGTCTACAAAATAGGGGATAGTTTTATGGCATTTTTATTATTTTTAATTTTACTAGTAATAGTAGCAATCTGCGATTATTTTTTATTTTTTTTTTAATATATCGTGAATACGACATTATGGTGGACACATCGGACACTTTTGACACTATTTTGGGACCATTGTCATTTATACAGCGATCAGTACTATAAAAATGCACCGATTACTGTGTAAATGACACTGGCAGGGAAGGGGTTAACCACTAGGGGGTGATCAAGGGGTTAAATGTGTCCTAGGGAGTGATTCTAACTGTGGGGGGGGGGCTTCAACTCACATGACAGCGATCATTGCTCCCGATGACAGGGAGCGGTGATCTCTGTTATGTCACAATGCAGAACGGGGAAATGCCTTGTTTACATAGACACTTCCCCGTTCTGTGGCTCCGTGACATGATCTTTGGGAGACCGGCGGAGATCGAGTCTGCCGGTCCCATGGGCTCGGTCACCCTGTACGCGGCGCGTGCACGCTAGCCCCGCCAATTAAAGGGGATGTACAGGTACGCCCATTTGCCCACCACTGCCCATCGGCGTGCAGCGGTCGGCAAGTTGTTAATAGGCACCATTACTACTTTGTTCTCTGCTGTCTTCTGGGTCCCATGCCGAGCAGCTGCATTATAAACGCAGGAGGTCGCTTGCTCAGCCTGGGTGCCATTCAGAGAAAGTTTTGCATCTTCTGAATAAACGAAAGCATTCTGTGATGGATGAGGTGGAGACGCAGGTCGGTGATGTCACAATGACACAGTGCTACCCTGTTTCCCCGAAAATAAGACCTAGCGTGATTGTCCGTGATGGCTGCAATATAAGCCCCACCCCCCCCTAATAAGCCCTACCCGGTTTCCCCGAAAATAAGCCTTATCCTGAAAATAGGACCTACAAGAACTTTAACTAGGGCTTATTTGGGGGGTAGGGCTCTCTGTACTGCAGTTATCTGTATTATTGGATTCAACTTCTGTCTTATTGAAGAGTTAAGCTGCCTGTGGATGGTGCGAGGTCAGCAAGTAATCGTACTGTCTGGACAAACTGGGTCTATGGAGGTGTCAGTGCAAAAAATGGTGCATAAAATGGAACAAGAGGCAAGAAGGAATTTGTAGTTTCACCACAGCTAAAGTGCCGAGGTTGCCTATCCCTGCTATACGGTCACAGCTGTAGTGCTGCAGACATCTCATCTATGATGGCAGCACCCAGTAGCAGTCTCAGATCCATAGGTGTGCGCAGCCTATTGCATTAGGGTGTGCACCCCAAAGCCCAAATACATATACATGTGTATATGTACTGATGGTGTCAGTAGTTGTATTTTTATTCTTTTATTTTGTAACATTTTTTTTTTTTTGGATGAAATATCAGTGGTCTAAACAGGGGGGAATATGCACCACACAAGGCAATTAGGGTGTGCCCAGGCACACCTGGCACACCCTGTGCGCACGCCTATGCTCAGGTCTTTTGGATGTCTATGCGAAGAAGGCTTTTGCAGGCAGCAATGTCTAGAATACATGCAATGCCCATATAATCTTACAAGAAGATTTTTTTATTGCAATGATTAGTCTGGTGGCAGTTGCTTTAGCAGTTTTGCTGGATGTTTCGGAGCACAAAGCCATCCTTTTCCTACTTCCTCCACTAGGGGGTATCCAGGAAAAGAGCTGCTGTCATAGACGCTATCGGACCTTGTCGTTGCACACAGGAAAAACAAAGACAGATCATCAGTATTGCACTGGGAGAGGTCACGTCTTCACACACTTAGTTACAAGGTCGATCAGTAAACGGATGTACTAACAAACACAACACCACACTGGTATTTTCTTAAAGTGAACCTGTCATGTGTATACAAACCACAGTTGACAGTGCTTATACCAGTGTTTGAGAGCCTTGAAACCTGGTTTGTTGTGTCATGGATGTCTGAGTTCATAGATACTGTATCTCAGAACTGATTCCTTTATCCACACCAGGTAGCTTTCCTCACATGTAGAGGGATGTCAAAGAAATGTGTGCTATGCTCTTATGTGTTTCTATATATTTTGTGTGTGTAAATTAAAAAATAAATGAAAATATATGTAGGAACAGGGCCCTCTGATTACTACTGTATTAAAGTGTATTGTATTTGTACTGTCTACCCTCAAGTTGTAAAGCGCTACGTAAACTGTTGGCGCTATATAAATCCTGTATAATAATAATAATATAGTTGCGCTCTCCCAGGCCGATCAAGATGGCCAAAGATGCTAAACCTGAAGTAGGTTGGCAGAAGATGCTGCCAGGGATAACTCAAGAACTGGGCAGAAGGTGCCACCAGGGAAACTCGGGGACTGGGCAGAAGGTGCTGCCAGGGGAACTCAGGGACTGGGCAGAAGATGCCACAGAGGTAACTCAAAGGCTGGGCAGAGGGGGCCACCGGGGGAACTTGAGGACTAGGAAAAAGGTGCCACCGGGGAACTCGAGAACTGTGCAGAAGGTGCTGCCAGGGAAACGTGAGAACTGGGCAGAAGGTGCTGCCGGGGGAACTCAAGGACTGGGCAGAAGGTGCCCTCCAGGGGAACTTGGGGACTGGGCAGAAGGTGCCGCCGGGGGAACTCTGGGACTGGGCAGAAGGTGCCGCCGGTGGAACTCGAGAACTGGGCAGAAGGTGCCGCAGGGAGAACTGGGCAGAAGGTGCCGCCGGGGGAACTCGAGGACTGGGCAGAAGATGCCACCGGGGAACTCGAGAACTGTGCAGAAGGTGCTGCCAGGGAAACGTGAGAACTGGGCAGAAGGTGCTGCCGGGGGAACTCAAGGACTGGGCAGAAGGTGCCCTCCAGGGGAACTTGGGGACTGGGCAGAAGGTGCCGCCGGGGGAACTCTGGGACTGGGCAGAAGGTGCCGCCGGTGGAACTCGAGAACTGGGCAGAAGGTGCCGCAGGGAGAACTGGGCAGAAGGTGCCGCCGGGGGAACTCGAGGACTGGGCAGAAGATGCCGCCGGTGGAACTCGAGAACTGGGCAGAAGGTGCCACAGGGGGGACTGGGCAGAAGGTGCCGCTGGGGGAACTCGAGAACTGGCAGAAGGTGCCGCCGGGGGAACTCGAGGACTGGGCAGAAGGTGCCGCCGGGGGGAACTTGAGTACTGGGCAGAAGGTGCCGCCGAGGGGAACAAGAAGATGCCACCGGGAAACTCAAGAACTGGGCAGAAGGTGCCGCTGGAGGAACTTGAGGACTGGGCAGAGGGTGCCACCGGGGGCACTCCTGGACTGGGCAAAGGGTGCCACCAGGGGAACTTGAGGACTGGGAAAAAGGTGCCACCAAGGAACACAAGAACTGGGCAGAAGGTGTAGCCAGAGGAACTCGAGAACTGGACAGAAGGTGTCGCCGGAGTAACTCGGGGACTGGGCAGAAGGTGCCGCCAGAGGAACTAGAGGACTGGGCAGAGGGTGCCACCGGAGAACTCAGGAACTGGGCAGAAGGTGCCACCGGGGGAACTCGGACTGGGCAGAAGGTGCCGCCGGTGGAACTCGAGGACTAGGCAGAAGATGCCGCCGTGGAATACTCGAGGACTGGGCAGAAGGTGCCCCTTGGGGAACTCGAGGACTGAGCAGAAGGTGCCCCTGGGGGAACTCAAGGACTGGGCAAAAGTTGACGCAGAGGGATACTCGAGGACAGGGCAGAAGGTGCCGCTGGGAGAACTCGAGGACTGGGCAGAAGGTGCTGCTGGGGAAACTTGACTGGGCAGAAGGTGCCACCGGGGGAACTCGAGGACTGGGCAGAAGGTACCGCTGGGGGAACTCGAGGACTGGGCAGAAGGTGCCACCAGGGGAACTCCAAGATGCCACTGGAGAACTCAAACTGGGCAGAAGGTGATACTGGGGGAACTCGAGGACTCGGCCAAAGGTACTGCCGGGAGAACTCGAAGAGGCCCCCTAGGAACTCGAGCACTGGGCAGAAGGTGCTGCCAGGGGAACTCGAGGACTGGGCAGATGGTGCCACCAGTGGAACTCGAGGACTGGGCAGAAGGTGCCACCGGGGGAACTCGAGGACTGGGCAGAAAGTGCCACCAGGGGAACTCAAAGACTGGGCAAAAGGTGCCGCCAGTGGAACTCGAGGACTGGGCAGAAGGTGCCACCGGGAGAACTCGAGGACTGGGCAGAAGGTGCCGCTGGGGGAACCCGAGGACTGCGCAGAAGGTGCCGCTGGGGGAACCCGAGGACTGCGCAGAAGGTGCCGCCGGGGGAACCCGAGGACTGAGCAGAAGGTGCCCCTGGGGGAACTCGAGGACTGGGCATAAGGTGCCCCTGGGGGAACTCGAGGACTGGGCAAAAGGTGCCCCTGGGGGAACTCGAGGACTGGGCAGAAGGTGCCACCAGTGGAACTCGAGGACTGGGCAGAAGGTGCCACCAGTGGAACTCGAGGACTGGGCAAAAGGTGCCACCGGGGGAACTCGAGGACTGGGCAAAAAGGGCCCCTGGGGGAACTCGAGGACTGGGCAAAAGGTGCCCCTGGGGGAACTCGAGGACTGGGCAGAAGGTGCTGCCAGGGGGATCTCAAGGACTGGGCAGATGGTGCCACCAGTGGAACTCGAGGACTGGGCAGAAGGTGCCACCAGGGGAACTTGAAGACTGGGCAGAAGGTGCCGCCAGTGGCACTTGAGGACTGGGCAGAAGGTGCTGCTGGGGGAACTTGAGGACTGGGCAGAAGGTGCTGCTGGGGGAACCCGAGGACTGGGCAGAAGGTGCCACCAGGGGAACCCGAGGACTGGGCAGAAGGTGCCACCAGGGGAACCCGAGGACTGGGCAGAAGGTGCCACCAGGGGAACCCGAGGACTGGGCAGAAGGTGCCCCTGGGGGAACTCGAGGACTGGCCAGAAGGTGCCCCTGGGGGAACTCGAGGACTGGCCAGAAGGTGCCCCTGGGGGAACTCGAGGACTGGGCAGAAGGTGCCCCTGGGGGAACTCGAGGACTGGGCAGAAGGTGCCCCCAGGGGAACTCGAGGACTGGGCAGAAGTTGTCGCTGAGGGATACTCGAGGACAGGGCAGAAGGTGCCGCTGGGGGAACTCGAGGACTGCGCAGAAGGTGCTGCCGGGGAAACTTGACTGGGCAGAAGATGCAGAAGGTGCCCCTGGGGGAACTCGAGGACTGGGCAGAAGTTGTCGCTGAGGAATACTCGAGGACGGGGCAGAAGGTGCCGCTGGGGGAACTCGAGGACTGGGCAGAAGGTGCTGCCGGGGAAACTTGACTGGGTGGAAGTAGCCGCCTGGCAAACTTGACTGGGCAGAAGATGCCGCCGGGGGAACGTGAGGACTGGGCAGAAGGTGCCGCCGAGGGAAACTCGAAGATGCCATTGGAGAACTCGAACTGGGCAGAAGGTGACGCCAGGGGAACTCGAAGATGCCCCCTAGGAACTCGAGGTCTGGGCAGAAGGTGCCACCGGGGGAACTCGAGGACTGGGCAGAAGGTGCCACCGGGGGGAACTCGAGGACTGGGCAGAAGGTGCCACCGGGAAACTCGAGAACTGGGCAGATAGTGCTGCCGGGGAAACTCAAGGACTGGGCAGAAGGTGCCACTGGGAGAACTCTAGAACTGGGCAGAAGGTGCCGCCAGGGGGGACTCTAAGATGCCACCAGGGAACTCGAGCACCGGGCAGAAGGTACCGCCGGGGGAAGGAAAGGACTGGGCAGAAGGGAACTCGAGGATGCCACCGGGGAACTCGAACTAGGCAGAAGGTGCTGCCGGGGGGGAACTCGAAGATGCCACTGGGGAACTCGAGAATTGGACAGAAGGTGCCACCGTTAAACTCGAGAACTGGGCAGATATTGCTGCCGGGGAAACTATAGGAATGGGCAGAAGGTGCCACTGGGAGAACTCTAGAACTGGGCAGAAGGTGCCGCCAGGGGGGACTCTAAGATGCCACCAGGGAACTCGAGCACCGGGCAGAAGGTACCGCCGGGGGAAGGAAAGGACTGGGCAGGAGGGAACTCGAGGATGCCACCGGGGAACTCGAACTAGGCAGAAGGTGCTGCGGGGGGGGGGAAACTCGAAGATGCCACTGGGGAACTCGAGAATTGGACAGAAGGTGCCACCGGGAAACTTGAGAACTGGGCAGATAGTGCTGCCGGGGAAACTCAAGGACTGGGCAGAAGGTGCCACTGGGAGAACTCTAGGACTGGGCAGAAGGTGGGGGGGGGACTCTAAGATGCCACCAGGGATCTCGAGATCTGGGCAGAAGGTGCCGCCGGGGGAACTCGAGGACTGGGCAGAAGATGCTGCTGGGAGAACATTGCATCACTGGAGCACAGGTGAGTATAGTTCTGCTTTAATGTGTAGTGGCAATAAACCATATCTAAAATTTGAGTGGGGAAGGCCTGACCCCTTTTTCAGGTTTCTGTTGCTGGCCGTGATCTGACTTTCAATTTAAAGTCAGATCTCCCTAAAAATGAGTTTTCTTTCCTCATGAGGTAGCCTATTTAAGACCTCCTATCCTCTAACCAAAAGCAGAGTCTAGTGGGTAGATTTGCTTACCTTTTAGTGTTGAAGGATAAATAAACCCCTTAGCCCTATGATCCTATGTAAGATTTACCAGGTAATGTCATTTTAAGTAATTTAAGTCTGCAGCTTGCACTAAATTCCTGGTGATCCTGACACCCACCGACTTCCTGTAATAAGGTGACAACATTTTGTCCTGGTCTCCCAGTTGTGCTCCTGCATTATCTGTGATCTCCATATTTGTTTAGATACAAAACATAACAAGCATTCTCAAAAGAACAGGGTCAACACTGGCAGCTTCCATCTTGCTCTCATGATAGTTTCTCTTTAATGGTTGCAGGGCTCATCTCTCTCTGATGTCAGGATCTCATCATCTGAGCCCCCAAGAAATAGAAGTGGTTAAGAATTTAGTCAAGTAGCATCAAGTTATAATAGTTAACGGTGGTCTGATCTTTAAGATACAGGAGTGGACAGCTGCTCTCCCTAGAAACTCCTCTATTGGTTTATCTGATTTTTGGATCCTCTAGGTCGGGGTAGCCAACTTCAGCACTCCAGCTGTGGTGAAGCCAAAAATCCCATCAGGCATTGCAACACTGACCATCACAGGCATGACTCTTAGAGGCAGGGGTATGATGGGATGAAACTCGAGGGCTGGGCAGAAGGAGCCGCCAGTGGAACTCAAGGACTGGGCAGATGGTGCCATCAGGGGAACTTGAGGACTGGTTATAAGGTGCCGCCGGGGGGAACCCGAGGACTGGGCGGAAGGTGCCGCCGGGGGAACTCGAGGACTGGGCAGAAGGTACCCCTGGGGGAACTCGAGGACTGGGCAGAAGGTGCCCCTGGGGGAACTCGAGGACTGGGCAGAAGTTGTCGCTGAGGGATACTTGAGGACAGGGCAGAAGGTGCCACTGGGGGAACTCGAGGACAGGGCAGAAGGTGCCACTGGGGGAACTCGAGGACTGGGCAGAAGGTGCTGTCGGGGAAACTTGACTAGGCAAAAGGTGCCGCCGAGGGGAACTCGAAGATGCCACTGGAGAACTCGAACTGGGCAGAAGGTGATGCTGGGGGAACTCGAGGACTTGGCAGAAGGTGCCACCAGGGGAACTCGAAGATGCCCCCTAGGAACTCGAGGACTGGGCAGAAGGTGCCACCGGGGGAACTCGAGGACTGGGCAGAAGGTGCCGCTGGGGGAATCCCAGGACTGCGCAGAAGGTGCCGCCAGGGGAACCCGAGGACTGCGCAGAAGGTGCCCCTGGGGGAACTGGAGGACTGGGCAGAAGGTACCCCTGGGGGAACTGGAGGACTGGGCAGAAGGTGCCCCTGGGGGAACTCAAGGACTGGGCAGAAGATGCCGCCGAGGGGTAATTCGAGGACCAGGCAGAAGGTTCCGTCAGGGGGTAAACTCAAGGACCGGGCAGAAGGTACCGCCGGGGGAACGCGAGGACTGGGCAGAAGGGAACTCAAGGATGCCACCGGGGAACTCGAACTAGGCAGAAGGTGCTGCCGGGGGGAATTCGAAGATGCCGCTGGGGAACTCGAGAACTGGGCAGAAGGTGCCACCGGGAAACTCGAGGACTGGGTAGAAGGTGCTGCCGGGGGAACCCGAGGACTGCGCAGAAGGTGCTGCTGGGGGAACTCGAGGACTGGGCAGAAGGTGCCCCTGGGAGGACTCTAGGACTGGGCAGAAGGTGCCGCCGGGGGGGGGGGGGGGGGGACTCTAAGATGCCACCAGGGAACTTGAGATCTGGGCAGAAGGTTCCGTCGGGGGAACTCAAGGACTGGGCAGAAGATGCTGCTGGGGGAACATCTCATCACTGGAGCACAGGTGATATAGTTCTGCTTTAATGTGTAGTGACAATAAACCATGTCTAAAATTTGAGTGGGGAAGGCCTGACCCCTTTTTCAGGTTTCTGTTGCTGGCCGTGATCTGACTTTCAATTTAAAGTCAGATCTCCCTAAAAGTGAGTTTTCTTTCCTCATGAGGTAGACTATTTAAGACCTCCTATCCTCTAACCAAAAGCAGAGTCCAGTGGGTAGATTTGCTTAGCTTTTAGTGTTGAAGGATAAATAAACCCCTTAGCCCTATGATCCTATGTAAGATTTACCAGGTAATGTCCTTTTAAGTAATTTAAGTCTGCAGCTTGCACTAAATTCCTGGTGATCCTGACACCCACCGACTTCCTGTAATAAGGTGACAACACTTTGTCCTGGTCTCCCAGTTGTGCTCCTACATTATCTGTGATCTCCATAATTATTTAGATACAAAAGATAACAAACATTCTCAAAAGAACGGGGTCAACACTGGCAGCTTCCATCTTGCTCTAATGATAGTTTCTCTTTAATGGTTGCAGGGCTCATCTCTGATGTCGGGATCTCATCATCTGAGCCCCCAAGAAATAGAAGTGGTTAAGAATTTGGTCAAGTAGCATCTAGTTATAATAGTTAACGGTTGTCTGATCTTTAAGATGCAGGAGTGGACAGCTGCTCTCCCTAGAAACTCCTCTATTAGTTTATCTGATTTTTGGATCCTCTAGGTCAGGGGTAGCCAACTTCAGCACTCCAGCTGTGGTGAAGCCAAAAATCCCATCAGGCATTGCAACACTGATCATCACAGGCATGACTCCTAGAGGGAGGGGTATGATGGGATTTGTTTCTGGTGCCCAGCCTGTGACCGTAGGGACAAGTAGGACCCTTTTGGCACTTACCACGCACCCTCCTGGGTGTAGACTGTGTTTTGGTGCCTAGTCAAGCCAGAGAAGGAAAAATATTCCTTAGAATGACATCTAATAATTAAATGGTTTGGTTTATTTCTTTTACACTGTCTTACATTTTCTGTACTATCCGTTTTTTATTTTTTTTCCCTTGTAATCTTTAATAATGAGTCTTACTAAGAAAATATTACACGTGACACAAGTGATTTTTAAGGGGGCTGCACAGAGAACAAATGTAAGAGCATTGATTTGTAAAGAGGTGGCAATAGCAGTAATCTCTGGCAGTCTCAAGTAATATGCTTGCAGCTGTCTATAGCTGTCTCGTGAAACATGTGCCCCAACAACTTACATAGAATATTCACAGTCTCTGACTATCTGTACAATGCTTACAGTATCTGACCATCTCTTGTATCACGTCTGCAGTCTCTGACCATCTCTTCTATCATGTCTGCAGTCTCTGACCATCTCTTCTATCATGTCTTTGGTCTCTGACCATCTCTTGTATCATGTCCACGGTCTCTGACCATCTCTTGCGTCATGTCTACAGTCTCTGACCATCTCTTGCGTCATGTCTACAGTCTCTGACCATCTCTTGAGTCATGCCTGCCGGTTCTGACCATCTCTTGTGTCATGTCTGCAGTCTCTTGTATCATGTCCGCAGTCTCTGACCATCTCTTGTATCATGCCCGCAGTCTCTGACCATCTCTTGTACCATGCCTTCATTTATGGTCAGAGATTCCAGACATGACAGAAGAGATGGTCAGAGTCGGCAGACATGACACGAAGAGATGGTCAGAGCTGGCAGACATGACACAAGAGATGGTCAGAGCCGGCAGACATGACACAAGAGATGGTCAGAGCCGGCAGACATGACACAAGAGATGGTCAGAGCTGGCAGACATGACACAAGAGATGGTCAGAGCCGACAGACATGACACAAGAGATGGTCAGAGCCGGCAGACATGACACAAGAGATGGTCAGAGCCGGCAGACATGACACAAGAGATGATCGGAGACTGCTGACATGATGCAAGAGATGGTCCGAGACTGCAGGCATGACACAAAAGATGGTCAGAGATTGCAGTTTCTGATCATCTCTTGTGTCGTGTCTGCAATCTCTGATCATCTCTTGTGTCATGTCTGCAGTCTCTGATCATCTCTTGTGTCATGTCTGCAATCTCTGATCATCTCTTGTGTCATGTCTGCAGTCTCTGATCATCTCTTGTGTCGTGTCTGCAATCTCTGATCATCTCTTGTGTCGTGTCTGCAGTCTCTGATCATCTCTTGTGTCGTGTCTGCAATCTCTGATCATCTCTTGTGTCGTGTCTGCAGTCTCTGATCATCTCTTGTGTCGTGTCTGCAGTCTCTGACCATCTCTTGTGTCGTGTCTGCAGTCTCTGATCATCTCTTGTGTCATGTCTGCAGTCTCTGATCATCTCTTGTGTCATGTCTGCAGTCTCTGATCATCTCTTGTGTCGTGTCTGCAGTCTCTGACCATCTCTTGTGTCGTGTCTGCAGGCTTTGATCATCTCTTGTCATGTCTGCAGGCTCTGACAGCTTTCTGTAGCATTGCCATCACATTCCATTATGTGCAGCCCCCTGGTGATGTCAGGGACCATATTTGAAGCCCCTATATCAAGGCGGATTGGCCATTAGTGCTTTGGTGTAAGGGCCCGGTGGAAGCCTGCTGTGACAATGCTCTTTGTATGCTGTAGTACAGACTGAACACTGGACTATTCTCTCTGGTGTTTACTATCAGCTGTCTGTCTCGTAGTGGGGTGGCCTTGGCGTACAGAGACACCAGCAGCTGACACTTTTATTAATAGGATGTGTGCTGCTTCCCCCATCCAGAGCTCAGCATGCAGTGCTTTCACCAGGCCACAAGGCTGAAGCTATGGGCCAGTGCTGTGCTTCTATGAATTCCTCTTCTTTGTCATGAGCGGAGACTGAAGGCCTGCCATATAAACTTATAGAAGTGACCCAAAACGAAGAGAGCTCGCTGGGGGGGCTGAGAAGCCTTTCCAGGGCTATTCAAGAAAGGGAGGGGTGTTGTTTTTATTCTTATGGCTACACTCCCTGGGCAACACCGCCACCTACAGTGTGTAGTAGTGATTGCAGTTTAGCAACCATCTTATTTAACCACTTCGGCTCTCACACCTGTTCACCCCCTATGGACCAGAGCAATTTTTACCATTTTGCTATGAACCAGTTTGTACAGCGATAAGTAATGACAAAGTTAAGGTAACACATTTAAGGACAAACAAGGCTTTTCTTTTATTATATTGCTTTGCAACAATATTTTTTTCCCCCTCAATCCTTAGACCATATAACGTAGCAAAACTAAACAAAATTCACTTTTTTCGTTTAAAAATAAATAGTGTTACTGCAGATAAAAAGGGTGCATTTTTTTCTGTAACTTATCCTGCTTTAATGGCAGTAAAATGTTATTAATTCTGGTACAAGCATTGCAAATTCTGCGCTTTTTTTAAATGTGAAACGTATTTATATATGGTAAAGGTGTAACCATATTAATAAACAAACAAAAACAAAGTGTAAATTTTAATAATTATTAAAATAGAAAAAAAAATAGTCAGGAAAGTAGTTGAATGGAGAAGTAGAATAAGGAGTTAATTTAGGGCTGATGAGAGTAAACAAAGGGTTAAACAGAGGAACATTTTGTTAAAAGAAAAAGCAAAAAAACAAATTTTACTTGTTAGGTTGCTTTAATGGACATCAAACCTTTCATCTGCAGATGAATGAACAGAAAGAAATATACAAATGTAACATTGTATCTTTCTATAGTGCCTGAGCAGATCTTATTTATAGATGCTGTCAGGCTGTCTTTTTTTTTTTCCCTTAAAGCTGAAGCTGCCGACCTTTTCTGTGTACACAACCATGCCAGCTTTGATTCATCAACTGTTTGTTTACTGATAGTCCTGACTCCTGACAAGCAGAGAGACTGGGCATGTCCCAAGAGATGGCACGAGGATGCAGTATGGGAAGAAGGCAAGCTGGAGGAGACAGCGTGATGCTTAGGGCAACATTCTGCTGGGAAACCTTGTGTCCTGCTATTCATGTGGATGTCACTCTGACACACACCACCTACCTCATCATTGTCGGTGACCAAGTGCATCCCTTCATGGAAAGTGAAAGTGGATGGCAGTGGCCTCCTTCAGCAGAATAATGCGCCTTGCCACACTGCAAAAATGGTTCAAGAATGGTTTGAGGAACATGAGTTTAAGATGTTGACTTGGGCTCCAGTGGCGGTACTACCTGGGTCACAGCAGTCGCACTTTCGACCGGGCCCTGGCATTCCGCCATTGTTGGGGGGCCAAAAACCCGGTCTGTGGATCCACTGCAGGGTTGCTGGCTGCAGATGTAAGCGGAGAGTGTCTGCTACAATACCCAGAGCCAGCACTCACAGCCCATGCCTCGTACAGATGGGGAGAGAACTAGAGCTACTCCTCCTGCCCCTGTCCTGCCCGAAGCCTCGCCCAAACTCCAATCCCTAGCAGCGCTATGCTCAGAAATGGGATGAGTGGGTGGGGAAGCCCATCAGCCGGGCACAGCATGGAGAATCAACATGGAGGATATGCAGACTGCATGAGCCTCCTTCCTTCCTGTGGTGAGTGAGGTCACCATCCATTCATCCATCCATCCATCCATCCATACACCCTGTCTCTTCCCTCTCCTGCCTCTGAATCAGTACAATAATGTAAGTGGACCTCAGATTTAAGGGTTGCTCTGCAGACTCTGATGTGAAGAGGGCTTTGGTGAGCAGAGACCCCCTTACACCAGAGATCATCTTTACACCAGAGTCCACAGCACCCCCTTGAATCAGTTTACCCAGAGCACCCCTTCCATCAGAGTTCCCCTTTACATTAGAGTCCACAGATCTCCCCCTTACAGTGAAATTCTGTGGTCTCTGATGTAAGGGTGGGGGGGGGGGGGGAGCTCTGTGGACTCTGATGTAAAGGGAGGGCTGTGCAGACTCTGATGTAAAGGGAGGGCTGTGCGGACTCTGATGTAAAGGGAGGGCTGTGCTAACTCAGATGTAAGGGAGGGCTGTGTGGACTGTGATGGAAGGGGGGGAGGGGGTTGTGCGGACTGTGATGTAAGGGTGGCTCTGTGGACTGTGATGTAAGGGGGGCTCTGCAGACTGTTGTGTAAGGGGGCTCGGGGAACCCTGATTAAAGGAGAATGCTGGGAACTATGATGTATGTGGGGGCTCTGGTTACCAGACATCCCCTTACATCAGAGTTCTCAGTGTTCCTCCCTAAATCCCCATAGTTCTCTCTTACTTTAGAGTTTACAAAGTTCCCCCCTTACAGTGTGCGAGTTTAGGTGTAAATGGATCTCAACTCTGTGGATTCTGATGTAAGGTGGGACACTTGTGATTAAATCTATATGATTAGAAATATTTAATGATAAAATATATGTATAGTGTATACTACAAAAAAAATTGTTTTGTGGCGCTAAAGTGTTCGATTTTGGCTTGAAGAAAAGTTTGCAACCTTACCCAAGACGGCAGGAAGGGGGCCTGCTGCAGAACATGTGAAAGGGTCCCATAATGGAAGTAAAGAGCCCCGGGATCAGTGAGAAGGCCCTGAGACCAGGGGAGCCCCTCATAATATCTTGCACCGGGCCCTGAAGGTTCTAGTTACGTCTTTGTTGGCCTCCAAATTCTCCAGATTCCAATCCAATCAAGCATCTGTGGATGTGCTAAAAAAAAAAAAAAAAAAATCCGATCCATGGAGGCCCCACTTTGCAACTTACAGGACTACTACTGATGGCTTGGTGCCACATACCACAACATACCTTCAGAGGTCTAGTGGAGTCCATGCCTTGACGGGTCAGATCTGTTATAGCAGAAAAAGGGGAACCTACTGAATATTAGGTGAGTTGTCAAAGTTATGGCTGACCGATGTATTTTTATTGTCTGGTTTGGATAGAGTAAGCATCTAAACATTTATCACTGGAACTAATGTCCCCTTTTAAAGATTTCTCCTCTATTCTGCCGATGTCGTCAAATTGGATTTTCCAGTCCCATTGTCAATAGTCTTCAGGACAAACCGAGAGAGTACATCTCCTTAGCAGGGACACAGACAGAAATTAAACCCAATAGGTGACCCAACCCTTCACCCCTCTATCCAAAACTAAAAGAAGACCTTGAGTAAAGTCATTCTTCTTCAAACTGTTGTTTCAAATTTAGACCCTGTAGCAACATTTTTATAGTTTAGGGCCTGTGATATTCCAACAGCCAAAGATCTGAAGATTGTTGTAATGAATGTATAGGAAATCTTTAGAGGTGTCTAAATGGAGTTTATAATTGATCTGTAATGATTTGCCAAATGCCTTCCACTTAGTAAAACCAATGTTCTTCCTATAAATGGGTTTTCCAGCCAGGTGGAACTCTGTGTGGCAGAGCTGTATAAATCTTTGCATTGGATGGACAGAAATACAAATCCATTGGTGGATAAAGCGGCTCCCATATACGTATTTTGTTTGCCCATTTTATTGGTTTGCTGTAGTTCAGCCAGGGCCGATGATAAGGCACTACAGCTTGCCCTCCAGTACCCATCAGTTCAAAAGGGGGGCCCAGGCATGTGCCGAGCAGGAAGGCCGGCTGTACTGCCTTATTGCTGACTCTTGTGGATCCCCCTGCAGCTCTGTTGGCTCCTCCTCCTCTTTCTCCCTCCAGCTGCACTGCAGGGGGATCAGTTCTTGATCTGCGCCACCATCCACCTGCTGTCTGTCTGGGACCCTCTGTGTGCCGCTGTATGCCATAACCCCGGTATTTTCTTTTCAGATAAAAGTGGTCCTTTTTGGCGTATTCACTGAGGGATCACTTTTGGAAGTGGTGGGAGAGGTGCCCTCCCGCCACTTCCCAGGCTTACATTACCGATCGCTGAACCCGGGAACCATCCGGCACTGGCAGTATCTTCCCATAGAGATCAGCGATGGCATGTTGGCCACCGCTCATCTCTTTGCCCTTGGAGGACTGGAACAACGTCTCTTCCAGTTCTCAGGCCATGTAAACAAGGTTTTTGTTTTTTTCTTAAAGCAAAAGATAATTATTATTTTTTTTATCTTTTGCTTTTAAGGGTAGAGGAGAGATTTGGCATCTTCTAGACCCCAGATCTCTACATAAAGGGAACCTGTCATGCTGTATTGTTATCGCAAGAGATGTTTACATTTTGTTATAGGGACAGTGTAAAAATGTTTAAAAAATGTAATAATATAATTTTTATAGTGTAATTGTAAAGTGACTTGTTGTGCAAAAGTGATTTCTCCTCTTTCGTGCAACAAACGCAATGTGCAAATTGCAAAAAGTAAGCAGAGGTCTTTCTGAAAGACAAAGCAAAGTCATCCGTGGCTGCCCAAGAACAGATCTTTCTCTTCAATTCTGGAGAGAAAGACCACTGCTTATATTAGATCTGCGCCACTGCTTTGAGAGTATGCCACCAAGAAGCAAGCACCGAGAATACCATTGACCTTCATTATTACATACACACGCGGTTGCCTCATAACAGTAAGGTAAGAGGCCATCTTCACTGGAATGTTTTGTACAGAAGAGGAGAAATCATTTTTTGCACTTTGCGTTTGTTGCACGGAAGAGGAGAAATCACTTTTGCACCTTGCATATTTTTGCACAATTTTTTGCACTTTAAGGACAAGTCACTTTATAATTACACTCAGTTGGAGAGTGTACACATCACTGTATGTTTGCATCCACTTATGAGACTAATCATTTATTTATTTGGGAATTTTTTCACGTGTACTACTACCTTTAGCATTTACTGTATATTTTACTGCTGTGGATATTCTTATACATTATATTGCCCAGGTAGTTTTAGTTTGATTTAGCCTTATCCTTTAACAGCGCAGCACCATCTATTTCATTTATTTTTCAAGCATCGCCTATGGAGATTTTTAAGTACCCTAATTTGGTTCCATTCTACGAGCACGTGCAATTTTAAAGCATGACGTTAGGTATCTATTTACTCAGTTTAACAACCTCTTTCATATTATACAATAAAATTGGGGTATATGTTATGTTTTGTTATTTTTTTAATTCATTAACGTGTATTTCTTCCTAAAAGATAGTGTTAGGGAAAAAACGCGTGACATCAAAAAATTGCAACGACCGCCATTTTATTCTCTAGGGTCTCTGCTAAAATAATATATATAATGTTGGGGGGTTCCAAGTAATGCTCTAATACAAAAGACTGATTTTTACTTGTGAGAAAAAAGCTGGGCCCTTAAAGCAGAGTTCCGTTTAAAAAAAAAAAAAAAAAAATTAAAAGTCAGCAGCTACAAATACTGCAGCTGCTGACTTTCAATAATCGGACACTTACCTGTCCCAGCCTCCAGCGATGCGGGGGAACGAAGCCCCGCTCGTCTCCCCCTCCTCTCTGCGGCGCCGGCATTGTCACTGTGGGCACCCGGCTGTGGCTTCACAGCTGGGCACGCACTGCGCATGCGCGAGCCGCGGCGAGACTGGCCGGGCAATCATCTGGGACCTGTGACGTGTCTCAGATAATTGCCGAGAGGGAGGGGGGAGAGGTGAACTTGCTACCGGCGCCGCGGTGCCCCGGGAGGAAGTGGGAGCTGGAACCCTCTAAAAAGAGGGTATCCGCCACCCAAAAAAATGACACGCCAAATGTGGCATTTCAGGATGTCACCTTCCCTTAAAGGGGGAAGTTCCATTTTTGGGTGCTTTAAGTTGTTAAAATAGTCAGGGACTCCACCGCTCACCTCTTTGACCCTGCCCCCTCTTACATTGCTGTTCTATATCCCCCTTCCTGCATCCCTCGCGCACTGCTCCCTTTTGAACCTCCACTGCCACCCCTCTTACCTTTACGTATACTGATCACATTGTACAACTTTGGAGCTCTTATATAATTCCTGTAGTAAACAAACTGCATCCTATTTATGGGGTATTGCAGCTGGGGTGGGTGAGTATCTATTGTCACTGGGGGAAGTCTGTTGTTGCTGGTATGGATCTATTGTCTTATGTAGCTAGGGGGTCAATTGTTACTGGTATGGATCTATTGTTGCTGGCTACTAAGGGGTCTAGTGATGCTGTCTGCTGGGAGATCTACTGTATTGTTGTTGGGACATTTTGTTACAGGGGTTCTATAGTTGCTAGGAAGGATCTATTGTTACTGAGGGGTTATTGTTTTGTTCCATCAGTTTTTTTATTACAAATTTAAAGCATCATACAAAAGTTTATGCATTAACAATTGTCAAAAAGTTATCAAAACAAGGATGCATTTTCCAATACGATCAGGGACCCTGACCAGTTAAACATCCAAAAACTATATCAAAAAAGTTTTAGGCCCAGCAAGCTAGCTTTACTCATAAGCATGACCATTCGTCTAAGGCTATGAGAGCATATGTCCCAGCAACTAGGTACCAAGAAAAAGCTACAGGTCAATTAACAGTATAGTAAGCTGGTGATCACCTATAGCTTC
Organism: Aquarana catesbeiana; assembly: GCF_042186555.1. Classification (NCBI taxonomy): domain Eukaryota; kingdom Metazoa; phylum Chordata; class Amphibia; order Anura; family Ranidae; genus Aquarana; species Aquarana catesbeiana. The sequence goes on from NC_133335.1 coordinate 49,502,614, forward strand.
AGAATATGAGGGATATGAAAGCAATGTCACCTAGGACCAGTCTCGGTACCTCAAATCCTGGTCTCAATCTCAAAAAATAATAGAACAGTTGGGGAGACATTACGGTGTCCCAGCCGCATTCTACCAGAAATTATTATTGTTATGGTATAACAGAACCAATAACGGTAAAAGCGAAAAATGAAAAAGAAAGAGAGAAGAAAGACTAAGCATAGGGTAGAGTAGATCCCCTTAGCCCGGGCCTCCCCTCACAAAATGGCTCAATGTTCAGGGAGCCTGAAGGTAAGCAATCCAGGGATCCCACACTTTTTCAAACTTAGCTTCTTTATCTGTACGTATACCAGTCAGTTTTTCATTGATCATAATCCAGGATATTTTATGTTTCACCAACGTAACGTTGATCACGGGTGGTTTCTGGCGCTCTGGTTATTTTAGCCTCTAAAAGAATGTAAAATATGAGCGTTCATAGATGTCTGGGGATCTACTCTGGTAGGTGAGTAAATAGCACAGTTTTGGCACCTCTGGGTACATTCTGTCCCGTCACTGAGTAGATCAGGTTGAACATCCTTATCCAGAACCGTTGGACCTTCGAGCAGGGCCACCAGACATGATCCATATAAAACAATGAATATAAAGCAAAAATAAACTGCGCTTGTGATAACAAATAACCTAATGTACAGCTGCACCACTCTAGTGAGATATTATCACAAACAAGAATATATAAAAAATTGTGTTGCGCCAAAAAATAAAAATATTAATCAATATATTATTGGACAAAACAGTGAGTCCCGCCCCGGAAGAAGACCTTGTAGTGACGAAACCGGTCGGGCCGAGGTGTCGTTTCCTGTCATTGCGTTCAGAGGAAAAGCATACCCTATTACACACGCTGTTTTTAATCTGCTGGTATGTAAGTGCATTACTTTTAATAAAGTCCTGTTGTAAAAGATTTGACACCAATTTGAGGTCTTCTCTCTTATTGGGGTATACCATTTGGTGCTACCATTGGAACAAGAGGATTTGTTGATTTCCCCACTGACTGCTTGGAGTGATCTCCCCCGTCTTCCTCATGTGGATTTCTGAATGGTGTTGGAGCATCTGAGATACAAGAGCCCTCTTTGACCTCCCGTAATAGGTGGTCAACGCTCTCTGCTAAGAGCACATCCTTAAATTGGTGGTGGTTTAATCCCAAGGTTGAGGATTCTGTTGGTGATTCAACGGTTAAGATACCTGTCACGTTGGTGACTCATGGACTCACTGTTTTATTCAATACTATATTGATTAATATTTTTATTTTTAGCGCAACACACTTTTTTATATGATACATATCCCCTTCCTGTCCCCATTCCCGAAAACAAAGGGGCAAAGTACCAGGATATAATTTCACCAGCTTTGTTGGGACCAGGTACCAGCATGGTAGCACTTTGTAATTTGCCTTCACCAAGGAAGTGTTAAGGATGCCCTTGTGCACCATGGTCGACCATTTTGTCCACACCTCATCAACTGTCTCCCCTAGGTCCATTTCTCATGTCGTTTGGTAGGAAGGTTTGTCTGAGGGGTTATTTTGTATACTGCTTTTCTTGTGATCATTAACAAAGTCCATACAAATTACTTATCACAAAGTGATACTGGGTTCTGTATTCTCTGAAAGGGGTGAAACAAAGGGATGGTGCTCGCAGGTGGGTAGGGGGCAGAGCTTTTTTTGAAGGAAAAAAAAAAGCTTTGATCACTACAATCCATTTATGCCAGCTTCTGCAGATAATGCACAGTGTGGAACAACCACTAAGATAAAACAACTAAATAAATGTGAAGCGGTGACTGACAGAAGAAGGGAATGTGTCCATTTATATGAGAACAAGCTCGTATATAGTCCTCTCATCTCCTACCACTAGATAGAGCCAGAGTCTATAATGTTGTATTTCTCGACTTATACCAATCCTGCACTTGTACTTATCAAGCAGTAGCAATAAGCTTCATAATTTTATCTCCTAGACCTGGACATTCTTCGCCATCCTATTTAGCATTATGTTATTTATTAAAGTGGTAGTAAAGTCCTTTTTCTTGATTTATACCCACAGTTAAGCCTATAAATAAGGCTTACCTTTAGGTAAAGTAAATAGCTCTTTAAACATGCACCATTCAGGAGATATTTACTTTAGCAGCACCGCCTAATGCACACTGCGATCTCTAAGGATGGAGGGCTGTGGCCGTAACACCCGCGTGCATGCGCCCATGTGACTCCTGCGCGCATGCTTATCACCGTTCGGCCATTCAAACGTCCACAGCCTGTAAGAAAGACCAGGTGAAGCTAGAAGCCCAGGGGAATCAGTGTTAGCGCACCGCTGGAGGACTTCCTTTCCAGATAAGTCTTTCATAATATGAAAGTATGCAATGCATACTAGCACATTATGCGATTATCGTGCAGGGAGAAGATTTTGTTTTCTTTTTTGTGGTTTACTACTCTTTTAAATCAGAAGCACACAGGGCCATCTCCCAGTCTAGTTTCCATTTAAAGTGACACTAATCAAAAAAAAAGTTCTGGTTGGATTTATCATTTTAAATCTGTGCTTAGTTCTACTGTGCTACTAAAACCACTACAGATTTGAGCAAGGTTTGGCCCCTGCGTGGGCTAATTTTGTATGCTAATGAAAAATTTAATAAAAAAGATTTTGCAAAAAAAAAAATCACTACAGATTAACTGACTGCCGGGAGTAGCAAATAGTCACTAAGGGGTTTATTTACTAAAGCTAGAGAGGGCAAAGCTAGTCAAAATTTTGCAGAGAAACCATTCAGCTTCCAGGTTTTATTGCTAAAGCTTAACCACTTGCCAACCGGGCCATAGTGGGAAAATGGCTACAGCGCCGTCTGATAACTCTGGGAGAGGGCGTATTATACCGTCCTTTCAGAATCGCGCTCCCGCGCATGTCCATGACCGTTGGATCTCCCAGACCCGGCATGTCACGGATCAGGGTAAAGGGCCAATGACAGCGGCCCTTTACCACGTGATCACTTGGAAACAAACCGGAGCATGTCCAGTTTGACTCCTCCCCTCACGCCGATTGGTACAGCGTGTGAGGAGAGGAGGGAGTCGGTGCAGCAGTGATATGGGCTGGATCTGAAGTGCCTACAGTGCTGATCTGTGTCCATCCATCCTTATTCATGCTTCATCCGTGCCACATCAGTGCCTTACAAAAGTGTAATAGGTAGTCAAATTAAATTTGAAATGTACAGTATCTCACAAAAGTGAGTACACCCCTCACATTTTTGTAAATATTTTACTATATCTTTTCATGTGACAACACTGAAGAAATGACACTTTGCTACAATGTAAAGTAGTGAGTGTACAGCTTGTATAACAATGTAAATTTGCCGTCCCCTCAAAATAACTCAATACACAGCCAATTATGTCTAAACCGCTGGCAACAAAAGTGAGTACACCCCTAAGTGAAAATGTCCAAATTGAGCCCAAAGTGTCAATATTTTGTGTGGCCACCATTATTTTCCAGCACTGCCTTAATCCTGTGGGCATGGAGTTCACCAGAGCTTCACAGGTTGCCACTGGAGTCCTCTTCCACTCCTCCATGATGACATTACTTGCGCTCCTCCACCTTTGAGGATGCCCCACAGATGTTCAATAAGGTTTAGGTCTGGAGACATGCTTGGCCAGTCCATCGCCTTTACCCTCAGCTTCCATAGCAAGGCAGTGGTCGTCTTGGAGGCGTGTTTGGGTACGTTGGAATACTGCCCTGTGGCCCAGTCTCTGAAGGAAGGGGATCATGCTCTGCTTCAGTATGTCACAGTACATGTTGGCATTCATGGTTCCCTCAATGAACTGTAGCTCCCCAGTGCCGGCAGCACTCATGCAGCCCCAGACCATGACACTCCAACCACCATGCTTGACTGTAGGCAAGACACACTTGTCTTTGAACTCCTCACCTGGTTGCCACCACACACACTTGACACTATCTGAACCAAACAAGTTTATCACGGTCTCATCAGATCACAGTAAATGGTTCCAGTAATCCATGTCCTTAGTCTGCTTGTCTTCAGCAAACGGTTTGCGGGCTTTCTTGTGCATCCTTTTTAGAAGAGGCTTCCTTCTGGGACGACAGCCATGCAGACCAATTTGATGCAGTGTGCGGCGTATGGTCTAAGCACTGACAGGCTGACCCCCACCCCTTCAACCTCTGCAGCAATGCTGGCAGCACTCATACGTCTATTTCCCAAAAACAACCTCTGGATATGACGTTGAGCACGTGCACTCAACTTCTTTGGTCAACCATGGTGAGGCCTGTTCTGAGTGGAACCTGTCCTGTTAAACCGCTGTATGGTCTTGGCCACCATTCTGCAGCTCCGTTTCAGGGTCTTGACAATCTTCTTATAGCCTAGGCCATCTTTATGTAGAGCAACAATTCTTTTTTTCAGATCCCCAGAGAGTTCTTTGCCATGAGGTGCCATGTTGAACTTCCAGTGACCAATATGAGAGAGTGAGAGCGATAACACCAAATTTAACACACCTGCTCCCCATTCACACCTTAGACATTGTAACACGTAACGAGTCGCATGACACTGGGAGGGAAAATGGCTAATTGGGCACAATTTGGACATTTTCACTTAGGGGTGTACTCACTTTTGTTACCAGCGGTTTAGACAATAATGGCTGTGTGTTGTTATTTTGAAGGGACAGCAAATTTACACTGTTATACAAGCTGTACACTCACTACTTTACATTGTAGCAAAGTAATTTCTTCAGTGTTGTCACATGAAAAGTATGTAAAGTAAAGTAAAATATGACAATAAAATATTTGCAAAAATGTGAGGGGTGTACTCACTTTTGTGAGATACTGTATGTCCCTAGAACACCTGACGGCGCTCCCTGCATGTTGGGCCTCTGTATCTGGCCAGGCTGTGTAAAAGTCCCACACATGTGGTATCTCCATACTCAGGAGGAGTAGCAGAATATATTTTGGGGTGTAGTTTTTGCTATGTACATGCTGTATGTTAGAAATATCTTATAAATGGACAACTGTGTAAAAAGTTACACATATTCCAAAAACTTGTGGAAAAAAAATGACATGTTGAAAAGACTCATTATGCCTCATAGATTATACATTGGGATGTGTTTACTTTCCAAAATGGGGTAATTTTTTTGGACGTTTTCATTGTCCTGGTGTTCCAGGACCTTCAAAAGTGTAAGAGGTAGTCAAGAAATGATATATGTAATTTATGCTCCTAGAATGCCTGATGGTGCTCCTTGCATATTGGGCCTCTGTATGTGGCCAGGCTATGTAAAAGTCGCACATTGTATGTGGTATCGCTATACTCAGGAGGAGTAGCAGAATGTATTTTGGGGTGTAATTGGAAGTATGCATATGCTGTGTATGAGAAATAACTTAACCTAATAACTGTGAAAAAAAAAAGAAATCTTCATTTTGCATAGAATTGCGGGAAAAAATTACACCATGCCTCTTACTAAATACCTTGGACTGTCTACTTTCCAAAAAGGGGTCATTTGGGGGGTATTTGTACTTTCCTGGCCATACATGTTCAATTATCTTGCACAATTTTCTCTTAGATTTACCAAATACCATATAATATGAGTTCATATTTCAATTGTATCCAATTAGACAGGCCCTAGCACTACATTGTAAGGTAAATGTAAAGGAAAATTGTACAAGAGAATTGAACATGTATGGCCAGCCTATGAAGCTATGGGTACAGTGTTGCGTGACTGAGTAATTGTCATTCAAAATGTGAGAGCACCGAAAGCTGAAAATTGGTCTGGTTAGGAAGGGGGTTTAAGTGCCCAGTGGTCAAGTGGTTAATTAAACAAACTGAGGTTAGAAGCTGATTGGTTTGCAGAATTGTGACTAATTTTGCCCTCTCTAGCTTACCCCCAACAGGCCATGTTTGGGGAACTTCCCTTAGATAAAATAGCTCTTATTTTATTGATATTGATTTAAAGCAGCTGTGCAAAGTAAAGAAAAACCTGAAAACATGGCCCGTTGGGGGTACTTGAGGACTGATGTTGAGAACCTCAGAGACAATACACGGTGGCTGCATCTTCTAGTGATCAATCTCTCCATTGGAGGGAGGAAAGAGTGATCCTTACTGCATGGTACTGGTGTAGCTCACTCTAGGATAGATTCTAGTTAATTGTTCATAGTAGAAGAATTGCAGACGTCAGGCAATGTTTGCTTCCTTTGGAATATTTTATTGCTTAATATACATTTTTGATAAACGTTTAAAAAAGGTAAATACAAAATGTTTTATAGTCAATCCATATACATCTGACACTGTAGAGTTTTAGAAGCTGAAGTAGGGTACTACAGACAGGTGTAAAATGTCTTCTCTCTCTCTCTATAATATAATATCAGTGGCTACTGTCATTGGGCACTCTTCTGAGAAACGTACTTTTGGGGCAGTATACTAAATTAAATCTCCCAGCATACACTATAAACCACATATGTTAAAACACAAGTCCACAAGCCAAATCTGGCCCTCCAGGCCTTGTCATGTGGCCCTTGCCAGGGGGTTGGGGTTGCATAGTGCCCTGCACTTTGTACACAGCACATCTCTGCAATCCACTCTGTATGTAATGCACCCCTGAACCCTGCACTCCTCTGTACGTAATGCAATCCTGAACCCTGCACTGTGTACACAGCACACCTCTGTTCGTAATGCACTCCTGAACCCTGCACTGTGTACACAGCACACCTCTGTACGTAATGCACTCCTGAACCCTGCACTCCTCTGTACACAGCACACCTCGGTACATAATGCACTCCTGAACCCTGCACTCTGTACACAGAACACCTCTAAACCCTGCACTCTGTACACAGAACACCTCTGAACCCTGCGCTCTGTACATAACGTACTTCTAAACTCTGTACTCCTGAACCCTGCACTCTGTAAGCAACGCACTCCTGTACCCTGCCAGAGGGGTCAGCATAACAGGCAGACAGCTAGCACCTTCAAGAGTTGGTCAGCAATGGTAATAACTACTGTATTTAAAGAAAAATTTCTCCAATCTGAGATTTTACAGTGGTTGCCAGCAAAGATACCACTTAGTCTAGACTCTAGAGGTACACAGGAGGTTTTCAGCTGAGCTTGCTGAGAATATCAATTATGGAACAAACGGCTCCCTGTAGAACAAGCTATAAAAGTATAATGTAGCAGTGAGTACATGATGGCAAAATGCACCAATCAGGTGCAGTGATAAGTACATGAGAGCAATACAAAAAGTGAGATCTTAATGCAGGTAACGTGTAGTTTACCCCATAGGGGGCTATTTATATTTGTGTCATGTATTTTACTGGTCAGTTGTTGCTGCTAGGGACTTTTATAGAACTACTGAGCTAATAAACTTCTCGTGTAGCTCTAGACTAAAGGCCCATACACACTAATAGATTTTCTGCAGATTTTTCTCTTCAGATTTACCAAAACCATATAATAGGAGGTCAAAGCTTAAAAGTTTCAATTTGTTTGCAATCAGGCAGGCCCTTGCACTACATGGTTTTGGTAAATCTGAAGACAAAATTCTGCAGAAAATCTAATAGTGTGTATGGGGTCTTAAGGATACACTGTCCAACTTTAAAGGATTAAGTTCACCTTTTTAAAAATTATAATAAATTCACATATTTTTGAAGGTAAAAAAAAATGTGCATTTATTTTTTTCTCAGGAGCCTGCAGAACATTGCACCTGTGACCAGTGGATTGCGGGTCCAATGTCAGGCTCCTGCACACTCTTCCTCCAGCTTTCTTGCCCTTACCTCTGTGCGTACTTTCTGCAAGAAAGCTGGAGGAAATGTGAATGAACCAAAATCTTGCTCATCGGGGCTACCTTGTGGTTCATCCGCAGTGGCAGATTGGACTTGTAGTTTCTTCATTCACAGATCTCTTGTGAACGAATGACGCCGCTGTGCAGGCAGAGCCCCTGCACAACTGCACCAATTTTAAAATGTAACAGCTGGTGTGGTGTTGAGGAACCCCCACCCACTGTCACAGGAGGAAGGGAGGGGACACACCATAGTAACATGTTACTAAAGCTGAACTTGACCTTTAAAAAGTTGCAGGTAAAATAATAGAAAATTCAAGTATTTTAAATGCTTAATTTGATGTTGCAGAAAGTGTCTGCTCCCAGCACAAACCCTGACCACCCCCTTCTTGCCGATTACTGCCCCCTCCTCTTCTGGGTGTGTCCAATTACTCTCTGTGCTGGCTCAGGTCTTCTACCCCTCGTTATATAACACTTTTTATAGCTGCAAGGTGACGAGTGAAGAGGAATATTATAGTGTGCCACTTGAGTGACAGCTCTGACATCACATCCAAGATGGCGGCACTCAGTAGCGTTTTTTGGAGATCTACGCAAGGGGGAGTGTTTTACATGAAGGCAACAAGCCTAAAATATGTTAATGCACATATAATCTTATGGGAAGGTTGTTGTTGAAATGAGTGGTCTGGTGACATGGTCCTTTTGAGAAGCAGCTAATAACGTAAGTGAATTCCACAGGGGATCTCAAGGGAAAGGAGCAGAAGGTGCACTCTGTAGGTGTAGCGAGCGTATACACCCCGTTTGCCGATCAGGTTATTTACATCAAGGAAAGACCAACATTTTCATCTAGTTCTCATGGGCTTCCTTGAAAACAGACCTCAACAGGTTAGCTTAAGACTCGTGTGTAAGGAATATAAGTATGACAGGGTTTATGAGGCCTGACCGGTATAATCGTACCAATGCACTTAAAACAACTCTGCCACACCTCAGTGACCTTTAAGTCTAATTATTTAAATTCCTGTACTTGATGTGTGCGTAACGAGCGTCGGGGACTTTATGTTGGACTTCAAGTGAAAACATCACTCCTGCCAGGGGTGGTAAAAATAAGGAAGTATTTAGAAGTCAATAATGTCCCAACTATGAAGGCATCTGTTTCAGGTGTCAACGCCCATGGCACATTTCTGGGCGATACTGCTCTCTAAATGTCTCTGCTGGTATAAGATTGGCGTCTTTTTAGTGCGTCTAGGACAGGTCCACTTAAATTCAACACGGGGAAGTTTGTGGAATACTGGCCTATCCCCCAATATCCTGCTTAGAAGCCTAGGGCAGTGCAGAGAGGGAGACTGGCTTTACCCATATGGGCATTACTAGACAAATCAGTGCAAGGCTGTGGCAGGTCTTAGTTCTAATTTTTTAGAGCATTGTAAGATGTTGGGCCTGTGAGTTACAAGATAATAGTACATACAGTTTGTGCAATAAGACCAATTATCAGTCTATTTACAGTGATACCAGCAACTTGTGAAATCCAGACCTCTTCTATATGTACACAAAATAAAAACTGCAATATATTTAACACTTAAAACGCACCAGGACACGATCAATATGGCCTTTTCTTGGCCACTCCACCTCCCATATAGAAATGTTTGGCAGAAGCTGTAATATTTGGTGCATAGCGTTGCATTTAAAAACATTTGTTCTGAAACCGGTTATATTACCCTATAAATGTCTATTTTCTATAGATCTATAAACCAAGTCACGTGCATTGAAGATCCAAATGCTTGTACTGAGGGTTGGGGATGATGTATGGTGGACTCCAACCCTCTTCTCGCAGTTGTTCGTAGTATGAAGCCTCTGGTAGACACATCAGTGTGCCGGCCAAGTTCAGACGGGTAAATCTGCAGTGGTGACTGCTATTCCACTGGTCTGCTTTTTGCTGTTCCTCCGCGCAATGTCTGTCCTCCGGTACGGCTGATTCCTCAGGTCTGGGAAAGAGACAGAAGAGTAGAAGTTCTGCTGGGCAATCCGTATACAGATACAGTTCTTCAGGGCAATAGCAATACATCAGATTTTTGTATATTAAAAAAAGATCACTTGTGCCTTAAAGTTAACCACTTGCCACCCACCCCGCCATCAAATGACAGCGGGGCGGTGTGGCTCTCGTTCTGGGTGGACGTCATATGACGGCGCCCAGAACGGCCGCTCTTGTGCGTCCCCGCCGTGTTGCTAGGACACGGCGCAACCCCAATCTTTGGAAAGAGCCGCAGCTCCTTAACCATGTGATCGGCTGTGTCCAATCACAGCCGGTCACATGTAAACACGGAGATGCCGGTAATCGGCGCTCCTCGCCTCACACTGACAGAGTGAGAGGAGAGCCGATCAGCGGCATCTCCTCACAGAGGATATCTAGGCAAGTAATCAGGGCACTGATAATCAGTGCCCCGATTACAATTTAGTGCCCACCAGTGACAGAAGTGAGTGCCCAACGGTGCCCACAAGTGCCGGCAATCAGTACACATTAGTGATGCCAGTCAGTGCTGGCTATCACTGCTGCCCATCAATGCCCATCACTGCTGCCCATCAATGCCCATCACTGCTGCCCATCAATGCCCATCAGTGCCGCCTATCTGTGCCCATCAGTGCCGCCTATCAGTGCCCATGAATGCGACATATTCGTGCCTCTTCATCAGTGCCCATAAGTGCCACCTCATCAGTGCCGCCTCATCAGCGCCCATCAGTGGAGGAGAAAAATTACTTATTTACAAAGTTTACTGACAGAAATTAAGAAACTTTTTTTTTTTTCAAAATTGTCAGTTTTTTTGTGTGGAAAAAAATAAAAACCCAGAAGTGATTAAATACCACCAAAAGAAAGCTATTTGTGTGAAGAAAATATAAATGTCACATGGTTACAGTGTAGCATGACCACGCAATTGTCATTCAAAGTGTGACAGCGCTGCAAGCTGAAAAATGGCCTGGGCAGGAAGGGGGTGTGAGTGCCCTGTATTGAGGTGGTTAAATCAGAAGCATTGTTACTATCTGATGGTGATACAAACATAGGTGGTAATTGCTTTGGTACAGTTTTCCTAAACTTAACCAACTACAACCTATGTTTGTGTCACCATCAGACAGTAACAATGCTTCTCATTTAACTTTAAGGCATAAGTGATCTTTTTAATACAACTCCTCATATTCAGCATAGTTCTGGAACTCTGCCCATGCTCCTGGTCTGCCTTAGGGCCTATGGATACAAGCCTTTGTTTGCTTCAGTCACAAAATCTTTGTGGTATGCAAAACCCACTTGAAGGAGATCAGCTGCCCTTGTCAATTAATTGTGAATGACCTCAGAAACGTCTCAAACTGATATCATTGACACAATCTCATGGACTCAGGCCTTTGCTGCATATGCTGGTTGTGACTGTAGATAATAAAGGCTGTTGTCTATGGCCTTGGGCTTGCACATATGCACAGACTGGACATTATTCTGTAGCAAGCTAATAGTAATCTCTGTGCTGGGCCTGCACTGGCGCTTTGTGGCTTTCCCAACACTGCTGATAGGATTCATGTAGAAATTTGGTGCAGAGGCTATGGAGGTGAATCTTGTGAGGATTATACTTGAGGATGTAATAAAGGTCCCCTCTATCTTAGAACTGACATCTACACAAGTACATTATATTGTAAAAAGTATTGGGACGCCTGCCTTTACACGCACATGAACTTTAATGGCATCCCAGTCTTAGTCCGTACGGTTCAATATTGAGTTGGCCCACCCTTTGCAGCTATAACAGCTTCAACTTTTCTGGGAAGGCTGTCCACAAGGTTTAGGAGGTGTTAACAAAGCAAGGTCCATAAAGACCTGGATGAACGAGTTTGGGGTGGAGGAACTTGACTGGCCTGCACAGAGTCCTGAACTCAACCGGATAGAACACCTTTGGGATGAATGAGAGCAGAGACTGCAAGCCAAGCTTTCTCATCCAACATCAGTGCCTGGCCTAAAAAATGCGCTTTTGAAAGAATGGTCAAACATTCCCATAGACACATTCCTAAACCATTGCGATCAGCCTTCCCAGAAGAGTTGAAGCGGTTAGACCTGCAAAGGGTGGGCCAACTCAATATTGAACCCTACTGGATGGGTGTAAATCCAAACCTGTGTTTTCTTTCAATTTGGATGGTGGGAAAGGCTTGGAAAATCTGTCAGGTTGTTGTGGCTTCGAAGGCTCTTTTGGAAAATATTATCCCTCACTTATGCCGCATACACACGAGCGGACTTTACGGCAGACTTTGCTCGGCGGACTTTGACGGACTTTCTAAATGAACGGACTTGCCTACACACAATCCACCAAAGTCCGTCGAATTCGTACGTGATGACATACGACCAGACTAAAACAAGGAAGTTCATAGCCAGTAGCCAATAGCTGCCCTTGTGTTGCTTTTTGTCCGTCGAACTAGCATACAGACGAGCGGACTTTTCGACCGGACTCGATTTCGACGGATTAATTTAAAACATGTTTCAAATCTAAGTCCGTCCAACTTTTGAGAAAACAAAGTCCGCTGGAGCCCACACACGAGCGAATTGTCCGACCAAATCCCGTCCGCCGGGCAAAGTCTGCCGTAAAGTCCGCTCGTGTGTACGCGGCATTACTGTTGCAGAGATAAGTTTCATCAAACTGGAAGGAAGGGATAATATCTCCAACAATGCTCCCCTCTCCACCCCTGTTGCCATAATCATGTCTTATTTTAAGCAATTACAGCAGCACGGGATGTTGTGTACGCACGTTGCAGACTGTTTTCTTAAAAACTCATTTTTTAAGCCTTCAATCTTGCATAAGGATCCAAGATATTTTTGGAAGTATTAGATCCCCAGCTGTCACTTCTTTTTTACAGATGGGGGGAATTACTGGAGAGAAGGTTGCAATCCCCCCTCCACCAAATTATTTGGACCAGTGCACAAAGCAAGGTTCATAAAGAAATGGATGAGCGAGTTTGGGGTGGAGGAACTTGACTGGCCTGCACAGAGTTCTGGCCTCAACCCGATAGAATATCTTTGGGATGAATTAGAGCGGAGACTGCGAGCCAGGCTTTCTTGTCCACATCAGTGCCTGACCTCACAAATGGATCTCTGGAAGAATGGTCCAACATTCCCATAGACACACTCCTAAACCTTGTGGACAGCCTTCCCAGAAGAGTTGAAGCTGTTATAGCTGCAAAGGGTGGGCCAACTAGATAAATGGGGTGCCATTAAACGTCATATGCGTGCAAAAGGCAGGCGTCCCAATACTTTTGACAATATAGTGTATTTAAATAGGTATCGTGACAATATGCATCATGTCTCAACACCCCCCCCCCCCCCCAAAAAAAAAAAAAAAAAAAAACATTCACAGAATTGAATTTGTTTGAGAAAATTTGTCCACCATGCTTCTTTGAGTTTTCTTGCCTCTATGAACCCGATCAATCATTAGGAAATTTCCAAAAGTGAAACATTTTCAAATTAAATTCTGCCGGTGTGTGGTCAGCTTTATTGACCCAATGATGAATGCTGCACCAGACAGATGATGGAAAAAGCTGCAGCAATGTCACAGGCAACCAGTAAAAGCTGACTGGGGTTATAGCACGCCCCTACTGAAAGGGAACCTGTCTCCGGCATCAAATCTCCTAACACATGCAGCAATATTACAGAGTGTTTCTTTGTGTCAGATCTCCCCTTGTGCTATGTCGGACAGTGAGGAGCTTGCAGTGAGAGACAGCGGGGTTTTTCTGAAGGAGAAGGCAGTTATAGCAACCGTACTAGATGCAGGTGCTCAGCCATTGTTTACAAGAGGTTAGCCATTATACTATCAGGATCTACACTACTAAACTCCTCCGCCGTGAGAGCTGCAGTATATGCCAGTGCTCTCTCTATGCTCCGTTAGCCCCCCTGGCTTATACAGCGGCTCTTACATCAGTAGTTATTTTTGTGCATCTTGATAGTCATATGACTGAGCAGCTGCATATAAAACAGCAGCCATAGTGTAGCCATTGCAACCTTCTCTCCAGTAATCCCCACCGTCTGTAAAAAAAAAGAAGTGATGTAGGAGTAGGGCTGCAGCTGGGGATCTAATACTTCCAACAATATCTTGGATCCTTATGCAAGATTGAAGGCTTAAAAAATGAGTTTTTAAGAAAACAGTCTGCAACGTGCGTACACAACATCCCGTGCTGCTGTAATTGCTTAAAATGAGACATGATTATGGCAACAGAGGTCTCCTGAGGAGGAGAGGGGAGCATTTCTAGTGTCTGTGTTGCTGTTGGAGATATTATCCCTTCCAGATTGAATAAATTTATCACTGCAACAGTAAGTAAGGGATAATATCTTCCAACAGAGCCTTGGGAAGCCACAACAACCTGACAGAGGTCTTTCCCACCATCCAAATTGAAAGAAAACACAGTTTTGGATCGACATCCATCCACTAGGGTTCTTAATGGAGTTGGCCCACCCTTTGCAGCTATAACAGCTTCAACTCTTCTGGGAAGGATGTCCACAATGGTTTGGGAGTGTGTCTATGGGAATGTTTGACCATTCTTCCAGAAGAGCATTTGTAAGGCCAGGCACTGATTTTGGACGAGAAGGCCTGGCTTGCAGTCTCCGCTCTAATTCATCCCAAAGGTGTTCTATCGGGTTGAGGTCAGGACCTCAACAGAGCCTTGGGAAGCCAGAACAAACTGACAGAGGTTCCAACCCTTTCCCACCATCCAAATTGAAAGAAAACACAGTTTTGGATCAACATCCATCCACTAGGGTTCAATATTGAGTTGGCCCACCCTTTGCAGCTATAACAGATTCAACTCTTCTGGGAAGGCTGTCCACAATGGTTTAGGAGTGTGTCTATGGGAATGTTTGACCATTCTTTCAGAAGTGCATTTGTTCAGGCACTGATGTTGGACGAGAAGCCAGAACAACCTGACAGATGTTCCAAGCCTTTCCAACCATCCAAATATAAAGAAAACACAGTTTTGGCTGGACACCCATCCACTAGGGTTGTGAACCTTCTGAACAGTGGCATTTGAATGTTTTTTTTTTTTGTTTTTGTTTTTTTTTTAAGTTTGAGAACTTCTAAAAAATGCATATTTGATGGCTATGTGACAACAATTTTCTCTATGGCCCAGAGATATACTTGGTTCCTTTCATGCTCTAATGTTCATCAGGCAGTTTAGGGCTCCTACAGTACAAAATGCTCTTCTTGTTTTTTTTTTAACTTGCATTTCCATTGACTCAGATGAGAATAAAAAGCAGTTCAGATTAAAACAAATGCTCCTGGATACAAGCCCTAAACAATCTCTCCTTACCTGTAATGATATCCTCTATGGCCCAGTTCTCCTCGTACACCCGTGGCTCTTTTGTTTGCAGCTTCTTGTTCAGTTCAGCCATCAGATTGACTGGCGGTTTTGATGCTTTGGCAGGTGGAGACTGCAACGCGAAAAATGTGTCATTGTAAATAAGCAAAATTCATTCAATCCAATGGAAAAGACAAAATCATAGCGTGATATGCCTAATATCAGGGATAAATGCAGGTGAATAAAACAATGCCCACTCACATTGAAAAGTGCTATGCGTTAGCACCAACATAAACAGCCTAAAGACCCATGCAGTCCTGACACCCACGTCGGAAGTTTCAAAGCAAGGGGATGAGACAACCAATAAGACCACCCTAACGTCATTCACGGTCTTATTGGTTTCCTCATCCCCTGGCTTTGAAACGCATGCCATGGCCGTCAGGACGGTGTGCAGAGGTACCTTAGGCTGTTTATGAGGCATTGCAAGACTGACTAGCAGAGTCATGAAGGGAATTGTAGTTTCACTCCAAATAGTATGCCAGGAGTGCCTACCCCTACCCTAGGTAGAGAATACATATGACTGTCAAAAGTGGGTGCTGCAACTGAAACAAGCTTGAGAATAGGTAGAAACACAATACAAGGTGTGTCCAGCTTCCTCCTATCACATAATTACAGGACCTTCCAAGGACAGGTAGATGGAAGTCTCTAGGAAAAACTCCTCCCTATGGTCTGCCTTAAGGCCCATACACACGATATGAAAATCGGATGAAAAAATTCAACCGATGGGCTGTCTGACGATTTTCGGATTGTTAGTAGGGTGCTTTCAACAGCCGATTTAACTTTTTCATCAGACAAAAGCTGGATGTGCAGACTATAAAATTTTTGCTTGCTCAGAAACGAAAGAATACATACAAAACTATTCAACACATTACGTCACTTCTAACGTTGTATTGTATCGTACGAAAATTTGCGTATTGTGAGTAACCTCTTCACTTTCGACATGAGACTAGCATGCCACAAAAAACGGATGTCCGAAAATCTAAGCATGTGTACGAGGCTTTAGGCACTCTTCATGAATATTACTGGCATAACCACTGTAGCTTCCACCCCCCCCCCCCCCCCCCCCCACTAGGCTGACTCTAAGTTTGGTGTAATGTAGAAGACTTTTTTTTGTGGAAAACAAGTTCAAGTGTTGGGTTACTTTAAATGAATGTCGGTGCTCATTTTTTTTTTAACCCCTACAAACATCACTTAGTGAAGGCTTTTGGCGGTTTTGATGCCGTACCTCTGTTGATTTCTCCTGTTGAGCCTTCTCAGTGGTCACCATTTCCTGCTTTTTCCATGCCTCCAGATCCTGCTCTGCTTGCTGACAATAGAGAAGAAAAAAAGTGACTGTCAGTACACTCCTTTTTAATATAAAGGCTGTCCTACACATAATGAAAAAAGTACAGCCATGCGGATCACATGTCAATATTTCCACCAATGGCCAAGTAACAAATGTACATCTTGGGAGAAAACCCTGTACAATGGCTGGAGGCAGGGGCGTTGCTAGGGGGTGGCTTTTGGGGCTATAGCTCCGAATCTGGGGCCAATAGCCCCGAGTCTCTGCAGGGGTCCCTAAAGGGGAGGGGAGGCTCTCTGGGGACCCTTATGTAAGTGGGGGGGCTCTCTGGGGACCCTGATGCAAGGGAGAGGCTCTCTGGGGACCCTGATTTTAAGGCAGAGGCTCTCTAAGGACCCAGATTTAAGGGGGAGGCTCTCTGGGGACCCTAATGTAAGGGAGGCTCTCTGGGAACCCTGATGTAAATGGGGGGCCCACTGGGTACCCTGATGAAAGGGGGAGGCTCTCTGAGGACTCTGATGTTAGGAGGAGGCTCTCTGGGACCCTGATGTAAGGGGGGCTCTCTGGGGACCCTGATGTAAGGGGGCTCTCTGGGGACCCTGATGTAAGTGGGGGGCTCTCTGGGGATATATATATATACACACACACACACACACACACACACGTATATTACTGTATATACATGTGTATGCCCGCCCAAGCATATGATTTTCTTTACTATGCTGCTATGGGCTCTAGCCCCAGATCTTTTGTAGACCTAGCAATGCCCCTGGCTGGAGGATCAAATAACTGTGCCCCTCATTGCCATGTACAAGAGTAGGCTTGAGGATTCTTCTAAATATAAAGCATAAAAAAAAAATAAAAAAAAACAAGATTGAGATGGGAGAGGTTTTACTTGGGGGAATAGGCAAAAGACTTGTTTGTGCCCCAAATTATTTTAAAGGCAAATATGAGAAAAACATGTTGGTAAAGATATGAGTAGCTTAACCTAAAGACTACAACCAACTGCCCCATCGTCCTCTTGTTTTAGTTGAATTTTTTTGTAGTCAGTAACTGCACAACGTTGGGTAATCTGTTCCGTAATAGTGATGGTTTCTACAGATTTTTATTTGTTATTCAAGAAAGAACATAATTCTTACCTTGTAGGCCTTCACAAATCGAAAGAATATTGGGAAGAATGCCGAAGGAACCATAGTCTTGCTGTTCTCCCCAAAATACCCAACAACTGTTTCATAGGCTTCCTGGAATAGACAGAAATAAGAGAAGGAAAGGGCTTAACGGAGAGAAGGCTGGCATGATGAAGACCTGGATTACTGACGATTCTGTATATTACATATACCAAGCTGACTGAGGCTAGCATATAATGCCTACCAACCCACATTTGAGAACACAATCAAACATTTTTAACATTGGACCAATTTCAGATATAGCTAAAGTCAAAACTTTTACATTTTGGATAAACCAGAGAAGTTCATACTCCTCTACTGGAATCTGTCTTGATTGTCCTCCCCTAAACCTTTGCATGGCAGTACTTAGGGATGCAGAGCACAGCCCAGTGCAGCACACACACAACCAGTAATGTAGGGGTTGTGAGGGTTAAATGTTATACCTAGCAGGTGCATTAACCGTAATTCACATCTGCTTTGTAGTAATCTGATATCCAAGCTGGACGCAGAGGAGCAATCGGCATCTGGAATGCTTCAAAACATGTTATGAACATTCCAAAAATAATGTACTTTGGGGTCATGTGTCACTCAGGATGGGAATTCCTACTGCTCTTCAATAATTCTACTGTTACATTAAAAAAGTTGTAAACCCCACTTTGTTATTTTTACCTACAGGTAAGCCTATAATAAGGCTTACCTGTAGGTAAAATTAATATCTCCTAAATGTGCACCATTCAGGAGATATTTACCCTACTTACAGCCGCTGACGCAGCTTCTTGCCGAAACCGAGGGCTCCTGCGCACATGTGTGGGAATGATGCCATTGTGGCTCCGGCCACTTACAGTGCTGGAGACCGCGAACCCAGAAGAAAGGCCGGTGAAACAGGTCAGCCCCCTCAGCGGTGACCAGGCACCACTGGAAGTGCTTCGTTCTAAGGTAAGTATTTCATAATGTGCTAGTACATTGTGCCATTGTCTTGCAGGTTTTTTTTTTTTTTTTCAGCGGTTTACTACCGCTTTAATGTCAGATTCACGGTTCTTTGCCTAAACGCTATAAGAGAACCATTACTGCTCTGTTGGTAATGAGTCCCACTGATCTTTCAAAAATGCCATCTGCCCCCATCCATCAGCGTTAATTTTGACATCAAATCTCAATTTAGTTTTAGTCATATTTTAGTCATCTGAATTGTTTTAGTTTTAGTCGTATTTTAGTTGACAAAAATATCAATTACATTTTAGTCAATTAAAATCGAATGGATTTAGTTCAATTGTAGTGCATTATTTAAGCAATTCTCTAGAATTTCAAAACTCATTATACAGGGGGTCCCCTAGTTACAAATATCCGACTTACAAACGACTCCTACTTACAAACGGAGGGAGACAACAGGAAGTGAGAGGAAATCTACCCCTAGGAAGGGAAATTCTCTCCTGTAAGAGCTATTTTGGGGAAAAGGTACCTCCACTGATGCTTTATCACCAAGGCTTGTTTCCACAACAACCCAAAATTTTCAAAATCCAATTGTCATTGGGACAGAAAGTGCAGTGAAATCTTCTGAACAGGGGCACACACAGCAAAACAAATGTTACAGGGGTGTTAACCCTTCCCTATGCTTTCCAAAAAGCTTAAAAATAGTTTTTTTGACTGGAGCTACACTTAAAAAATGTACCTTTTCCGACTTACAAACAGATTCAACTTAAGAACAAACCTACAGTCCCTAACTTGTTTGTAACCCGGGGACCCCCTGTATACTCCTGGAGTAAAAACCTAACATATTATTATTTATGGTATTACAGTTTGAACAAACTACAGACACAGACTTAGGCCCCTTTCACACGAGGCAGGCTCCGTTTCTACGGAGCCCGCCTCGGTCCGCCGGCTCAGCGGGAGATCAGTCCGTTGATCTCCGCTGAGCCGGCGGATGACAGGTCCCTCTCTGCTCACTGAGCAGGGGAGGGGCTTGTCAGGCGCCGCTGCCGCCTATGGAGGGATCAGACGAAAACGGACAGCGTGTCCGTTTTCGTCAGATCTTCCCCGATCCGATCCGCCAGCGACGGACCTGGACGTAGAGCCATCCATCTGTTTTTCAGCAGATCGGACCGGGTCGGATGTCAGCGGACATGTCTCCGCTGACATCCGACGCTCCATAGACTAACATGGAGCGCCCGTTCAGGTCCGCCGTCAAAACTGACAGGCGGACCTGAACGGTCCGATCGTGTGAAAGGGGCCTTTGCCATTAACCACTTGCAGACCACCTGCCGTCGTTACACTTCGGTATTTTGAAGAGGGATAATAGGATTTTTTATAACAGGTTACCTGTAAAAACCTTTTCTTGGAGTACATCACGGGACACAGAGCACCATAGAAATAACTATGTGAGTTATAGGCCACCTTTAGGTGAATGGACACTGGTATAACCAAAAAGGAAACAGGAAGTGCCCCTCTCTATATAACCCCTCCTATACCGGGAGTACCTCAGTTTTTGTAACAAAGCAATATATACACACATCCCAATAAGAGGGGAGGGACTAGGGTTGCCACCTGTACAGGAATGACCCGGACAGTCCGGGTTTTGACAGCTGTGCCCGGGTTTCTCTCCTCCTGAAACCCGGACACAGCAGCATAGGCTCCAGCCAGTGTGGGAAGTGAGTGTTCATACCTCCAGCCCACCAGCAGTTTAGCAACCCCCCCCCTCCTGTAGCTGAGACTGCGCTCCGTCCTGCTGTGTCTCGTCAGCAGCGCGACCCCCTCTTGTCGCTGGATGCTCACTCTCAAATAGTACTTGCTCCCCGGATGGCTCCTGTCCTGTGTGGTTTCAGTGGTGACAGTTCCCCTCCATCCACCTCTCCCCCATCAGTGTGCCAATGCCGATCGGCAAAAGCAGCCTGCCCTGAATGCGCTCTCTCCCGCCAGCAGCAACGCGCCCCCCTCCTTCCTCCGCTCCAGCAGGGCTAATGATTTTTGGCAGTTTCACTGGTGAATGGTGAGAGTGGTGAGTCGGTCCCAGTCCGGTCCCCCTCACCCCTGTCAATGCAGTGCTAGGCTAATGAATCCTGAATGCTGCAGCTCACTGTGTGCTCTCTTCCCCCAGCACCAAGCCACCCCCCCTTCCTCTGTCAGCCCCCCCTCCTCTGTCAGCCCCCCCCTCCTCTGTCAGCCCCCCCTCCTCTGTTAGCCCCCCCTCCTCTGTCAGCCCCCCCTCCTCTGTCAGCCCCCCCTCCTCTGTCAGCCCCCCCTCCTCTGTCAGCCCCCTCTCCTCTGTCAGCCCCCCTCTCCTCTGTCAGCCCCCCTCCTCTGTCAGCCCCCCCTCCTCCTCTCTGTCAGCCCCCCCTCCTCCTCTCTGTCAGCCCCCCTCCTCCTCTCTGTCAGCCCCGCCTCCTCTGTCAGCCCCTGCCTCCTCTCTGTCAGCCCCCTCCTCCTCTCTGTCAGCCCCCCTCCTCTTCTGTCAGCCCCCCCTCCTCTTCTGTCAGCCCCATCCTCCTCTCTGTCAGCCCCCTCCTCCTCTCTGTCTACCCCCCTCCTCTGTCAGCCACCCCCTCCTCTGTCAGCTGTCAGCCCCCTTCCTCTGTCAGCCCCCCCTCCTCTTCTGTCAGCCCCCCTCCTCTTCTGTCAGCCCCCCCTCCTCTTCTGTCAGCCCCCCCTCCTCTTCTGTCAGCCCCCCCCTCCTCCTCTGTCAGCCCCCCCCCTCCTCCTCTGTCAGCCCCCTCCTCCTCTCTGTCTGCCCCCCTCCTCCTCTCTGTCTGCCCCCCTCCTCTGTCAGCCACCCCCCTCCTCTGTCAGCCCCCTCCTCTCTGTCAGCTGTCAGCCCCCTTCCTCTGTCAGCCACCCCCTCCTCTGTCAGCTACCCCCAAACAGCATGCACTTCCCCCAGCTTCAGCGGGGCAAATGTCCTGCAGCCGGGTCACACTGCACTATCTGTGCGCTCTCTCTCTCCCACCCAGCCGCCGGCACCGATGCCGCCAGAGACAGTGAATGGAGGGCCACTGAACTGGTATCCTAGCAAACAGGGACACTTTTGCAGGAGAAAGCATGGTATTACAGACTCCTCCCCTAACAGGTTCACACACATACATCTTTGCAGCGGCTCCTGGAAGGTAAGGGTTTTTTTTGTCTCGCTGTAATGGAGTTCTCTATTGGGGGGGCACAGACACTGTCTGATATTTAATCTGTTACGTTCCACTGCCCTACTGACACCATCCACTGCCCTACTGACACCGTCCACTGCTCTACTGACACCATCCACTGCCCTACTGACACCATCCACTGCCCTACTGACACCGTCCACTGCTCTACTGACACCGTCCACTGCCCTACTGACACCGTCCACTGCCCTACTGACACCGTCCACTGCCTTACTGACACCGTCCACTGCTCTACTGACACCGTCCACTGCTCTACTGACACCGTCCACTGCTCTACTGACACCGTCCACTGCTCTACTGACACCGTCCACGCCCTACTGACACCGTCCACTGCCCTACTGACACCTTCCACTGCCCTGACACCGTCCACTGCCCTACTGACACCGTCCACTGCCCTGCTGACACCATCCACTGCTCTGCTGACACCGTCCACTGCTCTGCTGACACTGTCCACTGCTCTACTGACACCGTCCACTGCTCTACTGACACCGTCCACTGCTCTACTGACACCGTCCACTGCTCTACTGACACCATCCTCTGCCCTACTGACACCGTCCACTGCTCTACTGACACCGTCCACTGCCCCACTGACACCGTCCACTGCCCCACTGACACCGTCCACTGCCCCACTGACACCGTCCACTGCCCCACTGACAGCGTCCACTGCCCCACTGACACCGTCCACTGTTCTACTGACACCGTCCACTGTTCTACTGGCACCGTCCACTGTTCTACTGACACCGTCCACTGTTCTACTGACACCGTCCACTGCTCTACTGACACCGTCCACTGCCCTACTGACACCGTCCACTGCCCTACTGACACCGTCCACTGCTCTACTGACACCGTCCACTGCTCTACTGACACCGTCCACTGCTCTACTGGCTGACAGTGTCCACTTTTAAGGTGGGCTAGTTTCATATTTTAACTGACAATTCTTTTATTAATCAAATCACATTTTATGAGTACACAAATGCTTTTGTTTTATTTAACCATGCCCCTTTAAGTCCCCCCCCACTCTTAATGCAATTTGGCCACAGCCACTGTTCAACGTAGTACACCTCATTACTACTCTCACTGGGTAACCCAAGAGGTGTCCCAGGTATTTTACAATTCTATAGAGTGTACTACAAAAAAATTGCCGTGCGACGTGAAAGTGTTCGGGTTTAGCTTGAAGAAAAGGTGGCAACCCTAGGAGGGACCTCTGTATCCCGTGATGTACTCCAAGAAAAGGATTTTACAGGTAAGCTGTTATAAAAATCCTATTTTCTTTATCGTACATCACGGGACACAGGGCACCATAGTAATAACTATGTGGGATGTCCCAAAGCAATGCCACCTGAGCGGAGGGAGACACAAAGCAAATAGCTGCCGCCAGGCATGAGGACTTATACTGCTGCCTGCAGAACACTGCGCCCGAAGGCGGTGTCCTCCTGCCATCTTACATCCATTTGATAAAATCTTGTGAATGTTTGTACTGACGACCAAGTAGCGGCCTTGCAAATCTGAGCCACATAGGCTTGGTGATGCACTGCCCATGAAGCACTGACTGCCTGGGTAGAGTGCGCTTTAACATTAAAGGGAGGAACCCTTCCTTTCAGGCCATAAGCCTGACTAATCACCTGACGAATCAACTTAGCAACAATAGATTTCGATGGTGCCTGACCCTTTCTAGGGCCTTCCAGCAACACAAACAAAACATCAGTTTTCCGTATCTGAGCAGTCGCTTTCAGATAGGCTTTAACTGCTCTCACTACATCGAAAGAGTGTAATAATTTTTCTTCTGCAGAACGAGGTTCTGGGAAAAGAGAAGGTAAGGAAACATCTTGATTCAGATGAAACCCAAACACTACCTTTGGCGAAAATGTTGGGTGTGAATGATTAAGTATGGCTCTTTACAGCAGAAAGCAGCCAATTCTGATACTCTTCTTATCACAACTGGGAATACCAATTTCCCTGTCAAAAGGATCAAAGGAATATTTTGCATAGGTTCAAAGGGTTGTCTTTGCAACACCAACAAAACCAGATTCAAATCCCATGGGCACAAGGGTATTCTAACTGGCGGAGTTATCCGAGTTACCCCTTGTATGAATGCCCGGACTAAAGAATGCAAAGCAAGCGGCTTTTGGAAAAACACTGCCAAGGCCGAAACCTGACCCTTGATTGTACTCAAGGCCAGCTTCATTTCTACTCCTAATTGTAGAAAGGCCAGAATTCTTCCTATGTCATACTTACGCGGATGCCAACCCTTGGTTTCACAGCAAGTGACATGGGCCTTCCAGACCCTGTAATAAATGGTCCCGGATGCCGGCTTTCTGGCATTAATCAGGGTGGTTACTACCGAACCTGAAAGCCCCTGATTTTTTAGAATGTGGGCTTCAATAGCCACACCATTAAATTTAGCGTTTGTAAGGCAGGGGGGAACCTGCCCCCTGAAATGATGGATGGTCTCCCCAAACCCCTCTGATGGCTGACAGAGCTGGAGATAGCAGTGCTGCCGTAGGAGCCTTTGCTGACACTGAGCACAACAGAGGAAGCCTGGAATGTTGGAAGCCAGGTATGTTGCTTTAACACCCTCTAGTGGCAAACACAGGCAAGGCATTGCATACTCATGTTAGAAAGACCAAGTGAATCATAAATATACATTCCTTGTAATCTTTCTGACTTACCTGATCCCCCCGCAGGACTGCTGGAATTATCACAGACAGATCCAGCCTTCACCCATCACGGCGGGCCGTGTCATGTCAGACCTTCAAGGACCGGGTCCCCTTTCACGGGTCCACTCCCTTGGACCTGTACAGCACCCTGCCGGAAAACTCTTTGGCTGTATCAACATTACCAAGGTGCTGGGTCCCAGGGTCCAGCTCTCAAAAGAGAAGCATTACAGGCAAAAACCTTGTTTCTTCTTCCACGAGGCCCGGGTACCATCCATTTGGCTTTCAAGCACTTTAGATGGATCCGTTTGCACAGCTCCTTGATCCCATCAGGGAATGCTTAGCGGAGCTCTCTTAGAATTTCATCAACCGTGACCAACACCTTAGACACTGGCCAAAAAACTGTGGTACTCCCGGTATGGGAGGGGTAATCAAGTGAGGGGCACTTCCTGTTTCCTTTTTGGTTATACCAGTGTCCATTCACCTAAAGGTGCCTATAACCCACATAGTTATTACTATGGTGCTCTGTGTCCCATGATGTACGATAAAGAAATCGTTGTTATGGCAGCAGCTAGCTACCATAACCCCGGTATCTTCTTCTTCAGAGGGCGTTCCGCTTTCAGATAAAAGTGGTCTCTGCGGCAGATTCACCGCAAGATCACTTTTATCAGCGCCAATCGGGTCCTTTCTCCTGTTAGGTATGGAGACGAGTGAGGGGAAGATGGCCCCCACCCGTCTCCATACCATTGCAGGGGGGAAGCGATGTCAAAACTTCACTTCCGCCCACAGCTCTTAAAGAGACTTTTTTTTTTTTAATTCTTTTTTTAAACTACATTTTTTTTTATTGCATTTTAGTGTAAATATGAGGTCTGAGGTCTTTTTGACCCCAGATCTCATATTTAAGGGTTCATGTCATGCTTTTTTTCTCTTACAAGGGATGTTTACATTCCTTGTAATAGGAATAAAAGTGACACAATTTTTTTTAAAGAACAGTGTAAAAATAAAAAGGTAAAATAAATAAGAAAAAAAAAATGTAAAAGTGTTAAACGCGCCCCGTCCCGCCAAGCTTGCGTGCAGAAGCCATCGCATATGTGAGCAGCGCCAGCATATGAAAACGGTGTTCAAACCACACATGTGAGGTATTACCACAATCGTTAGAGCGAGAGCAATAATTCTATCCCTAGACCTCCTCTGTGCCTCAAAACATGCAACCTGTAGAATTTTTTAAACATCGCCTATGGAGTTTTTACTTGAAAAATATTTATTGGGTTTTATGGCATACAAAAGTATAAGATTTAGTATTACAAAAGTTACAAAGTATTGATCGTTACAATCTATACAGTTGAATGACTTCTCAAAGTAGTTGAAATACAGTCTTGTCATATCAGTTGGATCAAAGGAGAAGTAACAGAGAGATAAACAAAAAGATAAACAAAAAGAAAATAAAAGAAAAATTTGGGGAAGGGAAGATGGGGGGGAGTTCATGTCTGCCATGTCATCGACCTTATGGGGCGAAAATTTGCTCGACATATACAAAATCTTCACGTCTAAATACCTTCAGGAGTGGAGGCAGCGTCTGATTAAACTTAAGACCTGAGAGGGTGAATGCCAAGGGGCACAATGAGTTTATGAATAACCTACGGTGGGTTAAAGACAAAGGATTCTGGGGTGGGGGGTATTTTGAGTCGGCCTAGAGAATTGGTGACATCTTTTGTCAAGTACCATTTCGTGTAACGGAATGGGTTCATTATTTCGATTAGTGACTGCGGAGTGAATGTAGCTTCAATGTACTTCCTCCATCTTTTGAAAAAACGGGAAGTTGACCGGAAATTAAGGGTGATAGTGTCTAGTCTTTCTAGATTGAAAAGTGATGCCAAGGCTTTTTTAAACGTTGTCAGGGTAGGAGGAGCAGCTGATATCCAGTGAGACATGATAGTTCTGCGAGCCACTAGAAGGCAGAGGTGAGCCCAATGTGGAATATTTTGTGAGACCCTCGTTGGCGATGAGGGTGCAGGGGGTATGCTGAACAGGCATAGTAGGCGGTCCTTTGTGTACTGAATTTTGTGGACCTCGTTGATGTAGGAGATCACCTTAGTCCAGTATGCATCAATCTTGTTACAGTCCCAGAGTCTGTGTAGTAGCGTGGGGCGAGGTAGTTTGCACCAGGGACATTGGGTTTGGGTGGGGTCCTTCTCGTTGTAACGGAAAGGGAAATAAGCTCTGTGGATAATCTTAAATTGTGTTTCCCTCCAGGATTCAGAGGCAGTAAGGTTGCGGACTGTTTTGTACCCCTCAAGGATTTTTTCTGGCAGGGATTCGTCGTCTAATACGTGTGACCATTTTTGAAAGGGTTTGAGGGCATATTTCTGTGTTTGATGTTGTATGAGATAGGAGTAAATGTTAGAGATGGAGTAGTTATTGGTTTTGATGAGAGTATCAATGCAGGATGTTTCTAGTGGGTTAGTGTTAGGACCAGAGCATGATTTGAGATAATTGATGAGTTGATGGTAATAGAAAGCATGTGTTGGTGGTAGGGAATATTCCCGCATCAGGGTATGAAACGGTTTGAATTTGCCCGGCTTATTAAGATAAACAGAGGAGACATCTGTGAGGCCTTTAAGTTTCCATTTGCCAAAAGCTTTGTGGATGGTAGATGGAAGGAACATAGGGTTGCCTTGTATTTTGAGGTGTTTGGAAATGTTGGATGGCACTTTGAGCAATTTTCTTACTTCCCTCCATGCAACGACCGTATCCTTAATTATTACACTTGTTTTGAGGTGGGGGGGTAGTGTATTGGGATTAGAATGGAGGATGGCCGAGAGGGTATATGGGTGTACCATAGCCTTTTCTAAATGTATGTTAGAATATTTAGAATTACCAGTTAGCCAGTCTAAGCCCTGTCTGAGTAAACATGCCAGGTTGTAAAAACGCATATTGGGCAGTCCCGCCCCACCCTCGCCCTTCGGGAGACATAATTTCTGTAGCGCTATGCGAGGTTTTTTGTGAGACCATACAAAAACAGTTAGGGCCTTTTGGAGTTTCTGGATGTCTGAATGTTTAATTAGGAGAGGTATGGTCTGCATTGGGTAGAGCAGGCGTGCAAAGGACACCATTTTGAAAAGATGGCATCTCCCAAAGAGCGAGAGAGGCAGGGATCCCCAAGCCTCCAACTCCTTCACAATTTTCGTTATCAAAGGGGGGTAGTTCAAATAATATAGAGAGGATGGTTCACGTCCTATTTTAATGCCCAGGTATGTAATATGTTGGTTGGCTATGGCCAGGGGGGATAGGTGTTTCCATTTACTGGAGAGATGGGGTTGTAATGGTAAGATCTCACTCTTATCGAAATTAATTCTGAATCCCGAGCAAAGTCTGAAGTCTGAAAAAAGTCGTTTGAGTCTGTCAAAGTCTGTTATAGGGTCGGTGGAAAATAGCAGTATGTCGTCTGCGAATAGTGCTGAACGAAGAGTGTGGTTCTCCAGAGTGATGCCACTGATTCCATCAGCTGAGTTTAATATTCTGGACAGGGGTTCGATTGCTAGATTGAACAGGAGTGGAGACAGGGGGCACCCCTGTCTCGTTCCTTTTGTTAGTGGAATCGTGTCCGAAATAAAATCGGGGGTGACAAGACGTGCAGTAGGGGCTTCATACATTTGTGACAGAAATCGCATAATCGGTCCTGAGAATCCAAATTGTGTCATCACTCTAAAGAGCCAGGAGAAACTGATGTTGTCAAAGGCCTTTTCCGCGTCTAATGACATGATGGCAATGTCTTGGTTAGGGTGAGTTTTGGCGTATTCTAGAGCCATTAATACTTTTCGAATGTTTAAGGTGGCCGATCTGCCCGGAACAAAGCCAGATTGGGCTGGGTGTAATAGGGATGTCAGTAGAGGAGCTAGCCGTGAAGCAATTATTTTGGATAGGATTTTGACATCAACATTTATTAATGATATCGGCCGGTATGAGCCTGGCAGTAGGGGGTCTTTCCCTTTCTTAGAGATTAATTTGATGTGGGCCTGTGTTCCCGTAGGAAGATAGGGCCCTCCGTCCCACATAGCTGCGTAAACATGTTTTAAAGTAGCAGGGATGAATTCTTTGGTCATTTTATAGAATTCAGCAGTGTATCCGTCGGGTCCCGGGGCTTTGGCCGAGGCCATGTTTTTGATCGTGGATAGAATATCGTCAATAGTGATGGGGGCGTTAATCAACTCTAATTGTGTGTGGTGGAGTTTGGGTAGACGTATTTTGTCGAGCAGTAAGTCGGTGGTAGTTAAGTCAGTCGGGTCAGCTTTGTATAAATTGGTATAGTATTCTACGAGTAGGTTGCTAATTTCAGCTGGGGAGGTGATCATAGAGCCTGTCTTAGCTCTAAGAGCTGAGATACGGGTGGGACGTCTGGGGCCTGAACACATTTTGGCCAGTAGTCTACCAGCCTTGTTTCCAAATCTATGAAAATGTAACTGAGAGTATGATGTTTTGGCCGCTTCATGCTGTTCTGCCCATAGGTCGAAGGTGGATTTGGCCTGTCTCCATTTTTGTATGTTTTCTATGGTGCGGTTTATTGTGAGCTGCTCATGAGCCAGGCGTAGAGTTTCGCTTGATTTACTATACTGTTGTTTGGCTTTTTTTTTAAACTGGGTTGTATATGAAATTATTTTACCTCTTAAGAAGGCCTTGCCTGCTTCCCAGAATAGGTTAGGATCTGTAATGTGGGCTCTATTAGTGGAAATGTACTCCTCCCAGGCGCAGTATAGTGTATGTTGAAAGTCCTCATTATCAGCTAAATAGGAGGGGAAGCGCCAAGTAGGGGAGGGAGATGAGCGAGCTGTTTGGGTGAGATGAATCACGATTGGGCTGTGGTCTGAAATTACTGTCTCTTGTATGTCTGGTGTACTGGTTATAGAGCTTAGGGCTGGGGAGGCAAAAAAATAATCTATACGTGAAAACGTATTATGAGGGGGTGAAAAGAAGGAGTATTCCCGTTCCGTCGGGTGCATTAAGCGCCAGACATCCACAAATTGCATGGAGGCGATGGCTTGTGACAATAGGGTGGATGCAGATGATGAGGGGGTATGGGTGTGTGTTCTATGTGGAGGGGGGCCTGTGCGATCAGCTAGGGGAGACATGACTGAGTTAAAGTCCCCGCCCAAGAGGTGTAGTGTCTCTGGTGTAGTTAGCACCCATTTCACTAAATCCTGGAAGAAGGAGGTGTCAGGAGAATTGGGAGCATATATGTTAGTAAGTGCTATGTGTTTGCCATCTATAGTCAGATGTAGCGTCATTTTTCTTCCCTCCGAATCAACCTTAACTTCTCTGACTGTGTGTTGTAGATTTTTATGTAGAAGGATAACAACACCTGCCTTACGACCCACTGCTGGGGAGCCATAGACAGAGCCCACCCACAATCTGCGAAGACGTTGCATATCGTCTGCAGCCAGATGCGTCTCCTGAAGTAGAGCCACATCTGCCCAGAGACGCCGCAGGTGTCTGAGGATGGACATACGTTTGTTAGGGGAGCGCAGTCCCTTGACATTCCACGAGACAAACTTTAGGTGACTCCCAAGTGCAGACTGTGACATATTTGGTGTTTGAAAGTGGTTTGGTTCAGGAATTTGCATAGAAACCCCTGAGTGAATGTGTTATCTACCTCTTGGGAGCCGCCAAAGCGCCTCAGAACCCCTGAAGACACAAGAATTAGGATGGCAAACATGAACTTAAACTTTTCTAAGCAACAATAAATTATAAACATTAATAAAGCAGTATATCGCATAAGGAAATACGTAACTTGAGTCGTGGACTTCTCTTTTTTCCACATGAGGTCTCACCTATCTCGTTAGCGTAGCTCCCATTGATTGCCAGCTCCTCACGTAGGGGCAGGGTGGTAGCAACAGGGGGTGGGGATAGGGAAGGTAGGGGAGAGGAAAGGGAAGTAGGGAGGGGGGGGGGTGCAGGATAGAAAGGGGGGGTGGTTTGGGGGGGATCCCCTGAGGAGGTAGTGCATGTTTAAATTAATCAATGGTGAGGTACGCCAAACACAGGGGAGAGCCCCCTCTTAAAATTAGGCTTTAAGTATACCAGAAAACAGAAAGTACCAGTAATCATAACATTGCAAGTGTCCTTGAAAAGGAAGGTTTCCCAGGTAGTGAGGGACTATAGCTGTTGTTAATAACATGACTGTAACATTATAACTGTAGAATTCTTAACTGCGTATCTTCCAGCTACAGGTTAGAAGGGGTAGTGTTCTATAACGGGCATGTAAGGCGGTTTATAGAGACATCACAAGTATCCTCATCTTAATAATAAAACAAAAAAGATGGATTGATACTACCCGTCCTGAGATGGCGATGTGGAAAAGGGGTGATATTGTGGAGTCCTCCGTCAGTTTCTTCAACGGTTCCCAGAGCGAACTGCTTGGTTGGTGAAGCGGCTGCGTTTATATGGAGGTTTAGTCGGGCTTCGGGGGTGCTTAGGGGGATCATATGGACGCTGTGAGGATGACGATGGTGATCCCTCCGCCGCGGCACTGTGTTCCATTTCGGAGCTTCTGTTGGTTAGGTAGGTCTCCGCCTCTTCAGGTGTGCGAAAGGTGAGTTGCTCCCCTTCAAGCGTTTGAACGCGGAGGACAGCTGGATATGCTAGGGAGAATCGGATCTGATTGTGGTGCAGAGTGGAGCATACCGAGGAGAATGCTTTGCGTTGTTTCATTACCTCTATGGAATAGTCCGCGAAAAGTAGCAGTTTCGCGCCATCTACCACCAGTGAGCGTGTGCGACGAAATTTTTGCATTATGGCGTTTTTGTCGGCGTAATTTAAGTACTTCACTATCACATGTCGAGGTTTAGCGCGTGTGTCAGAGTATTGACCCATGCGGTGTGCTCGTTCAATCGTGCACGGTATGCGGAGGCCAAGTTGCTCTGGGATGGTTTTCGCACAGATATTTGTAAGGTGGGAGGCTGGGATCGACTCTGGTAAGCCAATGATACGCAGATTGTTTCTTCTTGAGCGATTTTCCAAATCGTCGAGTTTGTCCCATATGTCTCTCTGTGAAGCATTAATGCGTGCAAGAGCTGCAGATGAGGCAGTGCAATCATCTTCTAATATTGAAATCCTTTCCTCCGCCTGGGTGATGCGCTGGGCCTGAGCCTGGATTTCTATATGTAGCTGTTCCAGCCCTCTGTGTACCGCTGCGTCCACAGTGGCTGTAAGAGATGGCCCCAGTAGTTGAACTACAGCCTGGGCAATGTTGGCAGGGGATGTGGGGTCGGTGTCTGTCACAGCTGGGGCAGGGGGAGGTTGTGTCTGCTGCTGAGGCCGCTCTGTTAAATCCGGAGCGGCCGCCATCTTGGCTGTTTCGGCCTCGGTGTCTCCCGCCGGCGGAGCTGTGGAGGGGGGCGATGACAGCGCCCGGGCGTATGATCGCTCCACGAAGCGGTCCATGCCTGCCAGGGATGGAGCGGAGGCTGTGGGGGGTTTCCCCGGTGCTGTGGCTGGCTTAAATGCCGGTTTTGTGAGGAGCTGTGCGGGAGCTGGAGCTGCTCACCTCCTCCTCATGTGGCGCCGGAACCGGAAGTCTTTGGAGTTTTTAAAGGGTAAAAGTTTGTCGCCATTCCATGAGCGGGCGCAATTTTGAAGCGTGATATGTTGGGTATCAATTTACTCAGCGTAACATTATCTTTCACACTATAAAGAAAATTTGGCTAACTTCACTGTTGTCTTATTTTTTTATTCAAAAAGTGTATTTTTTCCAAAAAAAGTGCGCTTGTAAGATCGCTGCGCAAATACGGTGTGACAGAAAGTATTGCAACGACCGCCATTTTATTCTCTAGGGTGTTAGAACCCCCCAAACATTATTTTTTTTCTAAGTAATCTTCTAGCAAAAAAAAAAAAGGTTTTTAACTTGTAAACACCAAATCTCTGAAAGAGGCTCGGGGCTTAAGTGGTTAAATAAAGTGGAAATTCATGTGAGTAAACACCCCTCCCCCACATTTTCATCCCGCTTTCGTTTGTTGATGAAAATTGGAATTGATTTTCGTCAGTTGACGAAAATTCTAATTGATTTTCATTTAGTTTTCGACACTGGAAACATGCCACTGACGAAAATGATGACGAAAATATTTTCATCAGCGAAATTAACACTGCCATCCATTTATGAGTCAACAGTACATTTAACTATTGGAGCTTCCTGCTTGGACAGGACTGCCATTGAACTGCTAGT
The DNA here is from genome assembly GCF_042186555.1 of Aquarana catesbeiana. Classification (NCBI taxonomy): domain Eukaryota; kingdom Metazoa; phylum Chordata; class Amphibia; order Anura; family Ranidae; genus Aquarana; species Aquarana catesbeiana. The sequence continues at coordinate 49,535,203 of NC_133335.1, forward strand.
GTTGATAGCCAATACCATCCTTTTCTGTAATTACTTTCAGAAGGTAATTAAAATAAATTATTCACTTAACTGTGTGTATTGTATGTAATCACGAGTCTGTCCATATGCTTAACCACTTCCCGACCAGTCGCCGCAGATATACTGCGGCAGATTGGCACCCCTGTACGAATCGACGTACCTGTACGCCGGTCTGTGCACTAGCTTTTGCGGGTGCGTGAGGGCCGCAGGAGCTCGCCTGCGGCTCCGGCGCACTCGATGGCCACCCGCGATCGTGGGAAAGAGAGGCAGAATGGGGAATCTGCCTTTTGTAAACAAGGTGGATCCCCGTTCTGACAGGGGAGGATAGAGAGATCAGCTGTTCATGATCACTAGGAACAGTGATCTCTCTCTTCTCCCAGTCAGTCCGTCCCTCATACAGTTAGAAACACCTCACTAGGGAACACTTAACCCTTTGATCGCCCCCTAGTGTTAACCCCCTCCCTGCCAGTGTAATTTATACAGTGATCAGTGCATTTTTATAGCATTGATCACTGTATTGGTGTCACTGGTCACCAAAAAGTGTCACTTAGGATCAGATGTGTCCACTTCAATCCCGCTAAAAATCCCAGATCGCCGGCATTACTAGTAAAAACAATAAAAAGTCCCTAAATCTTTCCCCTATTTGTAAACGCTATAACTTTTGCGCAAACCAATCAATATATGCTTATTGCGATTTTTTTTATTATTTTTTTTTACCAAAAATATGTAGAAGAATATATATCTGCCTAAACTGATGAATAAATTTGTTTTTTTTTATATATTTTTTTTTTGGATATGTATTATAGCAGAAAGTAAAAAATTTATTTTTTTCCAAAATTTACGCTTTTTTTTTTGTTTGTTCATAGCGCAAAAAATAAAAACCGCAGAGGTGATCGAATACCACCAAAAGAAAGCTCTATTTGTGGAAAAAAAAGGACATCTATTTTGTTAGGATACATCGTCGCACGACCCTGCAATTGTCAGTTAAAGCAATGCAGTGCAGTATCGCAAAAAAGGGCCTGGTCATTAAGGGGGTAAATCCTTCCGGGGCTGAAGTGGTTAAACCCAATTTGAATTTGAATAGTGGTTTTGGCATAGACTGATTTAGAACCTCTTCATTATTCTATCTTTTCATGTGTCAACACTGAAGAAATGACACTTTGCTACAATGTAAAGTAGTGAGTGTACAGCTTGTATAACTGTAAATTTGCTGTCCCTTCAAAATAACTCAACACACAGCCATTAATGTCTAAACTGTTGGCAACAAAAGTGAGTACACCCCTAAGTGAAAATGTTCAAATTGAGCCCAAAGTGTCTATATTTTTTTTTTTGCCCAATTAGCCATTTTCCCTCCCCAATGTCATGTGACTCCTTAGCGTTACAAGGTCTCGGGTGTGAATGGGGAGCAGGTGTGTTAAATTTGGTGTTATTGCTCACACTCTCTCATACTTGTCACTGGAAGTTCAACATGGCACCTCATGGCAAAGAACTCCTCTGAGGATCTGAAAAAAAAAACTGTTGCTCTACATAAAGATGGCCTAGGCTATAAGGAGATTGCCAAGACCCTGAAACTGAGCCGCAGCATGGTGGCCAAGACCATACAGTGGTTTAACAGGACAGGTTCCACTCAGAACAGACCAAAGAAGTTGGGTGCACATGCTCAGCAGAGGTTGTCTTTGGGAAATAGACGTATGAGTGCTGCCAGCATTGCTGCAGAGGTTGAAGGGGTGGGGGGTCAGCTTGTCAGTGCTCAGACCATAGACCGCACACTGCATTAAAATGGTCTGCATGGCTGTCATCCCAGATGGAAGCCTCTTCTAAAGATGATGCACAAGAAAGCCCACAAACAGTTTGCTGAAGACAAGCAGACTAAGGACATGGATTACTGGAACCATGTCCTGTGGTCTGATGAGACCAAGATAAACTTATCTGGTTCAGATGGTGTCAAGCGTGTGTGGTGGCAACCAGGTGAACAGAATAATCAATCAATGATCCCGCGCTCCAGCAATATAAAGTGTAACCAGTGCCTAACACAAATAAAGTAATATATCAATCCGGGGCCATATATAAATAGATAAGATTATATAAACATTAGCATGGTAGTGATCTTCTAGTCAGATGTTTTCTTCCAAATTGATATCCAAAATGTCCCTTTAAAAATAGGATAAGACAGTTCGCCACATCTTGCATGTGAGGGATATAAAATCCTATCAGTAGGCTCACAAAACTCTCACCTCAATATCTTTAATCAACAGCATAGAGTTGTGTAAAATTCTATATTCCGCTATTCCAGCATCAACCACCAGGGGGTCCTCCGCTCCAGCCAACTGGAAACTTCAATGGAAGCTTTAAATCCTTATAATGTTCTTGTACTCCACGGGGGGCGGGGGAGGGGAGAGAACAAGGAAGGAATGGAGGAAGAGAGTATTCCAATAGTGTAGTATTGTTAAATGTCAAATGCTTTTATTTAATCAAAAAACTGGACTCTTACAATAAATAAAATCAAGACAAGCAGTAAAATAAATCTCGTGGAGTCTGAGCGCCGTTCTCACGTCACTTCCGGTATCTTAGTTTAGCCTCCGGCAACTCCCTACGCGTTACGTCATCACGTGACTTCATCAGGGGAAGTCATGTGATGGGGGAATTCATCAGATCCCCTGATGAAGTCACGTGATGACATAACGCATAGGGAGTAGCCGGAGGCTAAACTAAGATACTGGAAGTGACGTGAGAACGGCGCTCAGACGCCACGAGATTTATTTGACTGCTTGTCTTGATTCTATTTATTGTAAGAGTCCAGTTTGTTGATTAAATAAAAGCATCTGACATTTAACAATACTACACTATTGGAATACTCTCTTCCTCTATTCCTGCCTTGTTCTCTCCCCCCCGCCCCCTGTGGAGTACAAGAACATTATAAGGATTTAAAGCTTCCATTGAAGTTTCCAGTTGGCTGGAGCAGAGGACCCCCTGGTGGTTGATGCTGGAATAGCGGAATATAGAATTTTACACAACTCTATGCTGTTGATTAAAGATATTGAGGTGAGAGTTTTGTGAGCCTACTGATAGGATTTTATATCCCTCACATGCAAGATGTGGCGAACTGTCTTATCCTATTTTTAAAGGGACATTTTGGATATCAGTTTGGAAGAAAACATCTGCCTAGAAGATCACTACCATACTAATGTTTATATAATCTTATCTATTTATATATGCCCCCGGACTGATATATTACTTTATTTGTGTTAGACACTCCTTACACTTTATATTGCTGGAGCGCGGGATCATTGATTGATTATTTTGTTTTTATGAGTGGGATGTGAACACTGTTAGATCTTGCTGCAAACGGCATTTAATATATTTATTTAATTAGTTGCACTATAATTACACTTACGCACTGGTCTGTTTTTTCATAATTGTTTTTATTTATTATTATACATTTTTTACCATTTGAAAACATCTTAGTAGCGCGAAGGCTTTTTTATACTTTTATAACCGGGTGAACAGCACAAAGACAAGTGTGTCTTGCCTACAGTCAAGCATGGTGGTGGGAGTGTCATGGTCTGGGGCTGCATGAGTGCTGCCCGCACTAGGAAGCTACAGTTCATTGAAGGAACCATGAATGCCAACATGTACTGTGACATACTAAAGCAGAGCATGATCCCCTCCCTTCGGAGAGTGGGCCGCAGGGCAGTATTCCAACATAACAACCCCAAACACACCTCCAAGACGACCACTACCTTGCTAAAGAAGCTGACGGTAAAGGCGATGGACTGGCCAAGCATGTCTCCAGACCTAAACCCTATTGAGCATCTGTGGGGCATCCTCAAACAGAAGCTGGAGGAGCGCAAGGTCTCTAACATCCACCAGCTCTGTGATGTCGTCATGGAGGAGTGGAAGAGGACTCCATTGGTAACCTGTGATGCTCTGGTGAACTCCATGCCCAAGAGGGTTAAGGCAGTGCTGGAAAATAATGGTGGCCACACAAAATATTGACACTTTGGGCCCAATTTGGACATTTTCACTTAGGGGTGTACTCACTTTTGTTGCCAGCAGTTTAGACATTAATGGCTGTGAGTTGAGTTATTTTGAGGGGACAGCAAATTTACACTGTTATACAAAGTGTACACTCACTACTTTACATTGTAGCAAAGTGTAATTTCCTCAGTGTTGTCACATGAAAAGATATAATTTTTTTTTCAAAAATGTGAGGGGTGTACTCACTTTTGTGAGATACTGTAGTTGGTATATACACTGGCTTCCATGTAACATACCCACATGGCTTGCTTTGTACCGATGTCTTCTTACCTGTGCTGTCTTGGCATCAGCAGAAAGCTGTGACATCTTGTCCATACTGGATTTCAGAAAGTCCTTCAGGGTACGGCAATCATCTTGCTTTGTAAATTCTTTCTGAGTTTGTTCCATCCCAGTCTGCAGAGCACGGACGTCAGACAACAAAGCATCCAGGGACACTGAACAAAGAGTAAGAGGTTAAAATTAAATGGATATTTAAAGCCGAACTCAAGCCAAAATGTTAGGGGGAGGAAAAAAATACATTGCCATCTATGTCCCTGTTGGAGAGATTTTACAGCTGAAGTTTTAAGGTATGTATATTTTTGCTTATTACATTGTTCCAGCTTGGAACAATGTAAGTATGTATGTCCCATTTCTGATCGATCCCCATGGAATCTAGAAACCACTGCAGTGGACATTGCTCCTATAGTGATTACCACTAGCTTCTGGGTCCCATGCTGGGTGGCTGCCCTGTTTAGTCAGCACAGGTCGTCACTCGCTCAGCATGGGCGCCATTCAGAATACACTTTGAATCTTCAACCTCACTTCCTATTCCGATGACAGGCTGTGAAGTTGCAAAAGCAACAGACTCACTCTCCCTAATGGAAGTCAAACAACAAACAACCTTTTATTTTAGTAAACTGGGGAAGGCTTCAATCATCTGCCCTTTTTTTTTTATAGCTCTTTGTTCCAGGGACATCCTCTCTTGTCCTAGTGTTCTTGAGACAGGAAGTGAGGTAAAATCTCCCTAATGAGGAGTTGGCAATAAAAACTTGTTCTGACTCTTCATAAAGCTTGTTCTGACTCTACATAAAACGAAAAAAAAAAAGTTACCAGAGAAGAAATTATTCAATGATGGGAAAAACTGTCACTTATCTAAAGCCATTTGTTTTTCTTAAAGCAAACTGGTCCTTTGAGGAAGAGCAAATATACTATAGGGAATTTTGAGATTTAGGCTGACCAGACATTTATTTTCTTAAATTTCCTTTAGCTTTACCTTTAACTATGTAGTGCCTGACCTCATACTATATGATTTTGTTCAAGATAATTGTATAATGTATGACCAGCGGGCTGAATGAAAAAAACTGACAGCTCGGGTCCGTTTCTTTTTTTTTTTTTTTTTTTCATACATATATATAACATACAAAAACAGAAACCTTGATGGTGCACAAGAAAGTATGGAGTAGAAAATAACATAAAAAGAAAAAAAAAAAAAAGGAATAAAACAAAACAAATTTGAAAGTGCTGTGTGAACTGGCCTGGAACAGGGACCAGAAGTCAGCAATATCTCAGGTAACAATGTTGGTCAAAGGCCGACCCAGCAGGAAAGGGGAGCCATACTGTCCATTGTAATGGTCAAGATGATAGGAAGTGGGCCATAAGATGGGAATACCACACAGGGGTTTGCCCTGGTGTGCACTATGAGGTCCATCAGATGCCAGGGACCACCAAGATGACATTTTAAGATTGTCCTCTATGAACTTAATATAGTATCCCTGGCACCTAATACTGTATCTGCCGGCTGGTTTCTATTGAACTAAGCTGATGCCACCCGACATTTGGCCCGTGTGTACTAGGCTTAAGCGTGTACATGTTTCCTTGTATGGTCATTTAGATATGGAAGAGAAAGGAACAATAGGAATCTTCTACATTTCATCTGAATCTATCCCACATGACTGTTCCATAGGCTAAAGAGAAACCTAGAGGCTGCTACTCCCTAGCTATTGCTGCTTAATGCCACGTACACACGGGCGGACTTTTCAACCGGACTGGTCCAACAGACTTTCCAGCGGACTTTGGACGAAATTCCGATGGACTTTCTAACGAACGGACTTGCCTACACATGATCACACCAAAGTCCGACGGATTCGTACATGATGACGTACACCAGACTAAAATAAGGAAGTTGATAACCAGTAATCAATAGTTGCCCTAGCGTCGGTTTTTGTCCGTCGGCCTAGCATGCAGACGAGCGGATTTCTGGGTCCAGCGGAGTTACGACGTAAAGATTTGAAGCCTGTTCCAAATCTAAAGTCCGTCAGATTTGCGACTGGAAAAGTCCGCCGAAGGTCCGGTGAAGCCCACACACGATCGGATTGTCCGCCGGATTTGGTCCATCAGCGTCCGTCAGACCAGTCCGGTTGAAAAGTCCGACCGTGTGTACGCCCCATTAGTCTTCTTCGGAAAATGCCATTTGTCTAGATGTTGTGCTGCTCAAACATCATCAGTAGTTGGAGAGTTACTGGCCTGGAATTAGTACACAGATAAGTAAGAAATGGCAGCCCCCTTGACCAGTTTACTTTAAACAGGACTCTTCCAAAATCGAGACAAATCTTTAATGTTGGAAGGAGATTAAACAAGGTTTTCTTTACAGAATTTATTTTATACAACTGTACTGATGCAGATAGTGATGCATGTGCTATTTTTGTACGTAATCCTTGCTTTTCTGTTTTAGAAAGTCTCCTAGCCAGAGACATTCCTTGACCTGCGCTTTTTTTTATCCCTGTAATGCAGAGCTTTCCATTCAGACTTATCTTCTCTACTGCTTGGAGTTCTGCCCAACCATAAAAGAGATTGTTGTACACAAGGCCAGAAGCAGCCTCTCTAACAGGAGGTCAATGTGTTTGCCATCCGGTGACGCAGATGCAGCATGTTCCTTTTAGAGCAGGCCAGAGACTTGGCAGGAAAGTCCAAAAATGCATGCATAATTCGAGCAAGGAATTGGCAGAGTGCTCTCTTAAAACCCATCTCTAGCTATACAAATGTACCTTTCTGTGCTGGTGGCACCACCAACCAGGTCAGGAAGGGAGAAGGCATTCCCTTAACCTCTTTCAGTTTGTTTTTTTGTTTTTTTTTTCCTTTTATTGCAGTCTGTGTGCCCATTGAAGAGATTTCATGTCACGTTCTGTTCTGTGCAATGCTTATCACCAGTACAAGATGCGAGGGGAAATCTCCACAATGTAAACAACAGCAATAAAGACATAACAGTAACACGACCTAACAATTTTGTATTGCTGTTGCTTCCTTATTAGGAGATTTCTCAATGGGCACACAGACAAAAAAAAAAAAGTTTAAGATGGTTGAAGACATTACCCCTCACATTGTCTTGGTTGAAGGTAGGGCTGGAACAAAGGGGTGGGCAGGAGGGGCAGCTGCCCTGGGCACTGTGGTATCCCCATGAGGAGACAGGGATTTGTGTTGGATGGGGGGATTTGGGGGACAATAGTTGTTCTAGGAAGGAGATTTGGGGCTGTGTGCTAGGAGTGGTGATTTAGAGGGATTTGTGTTGTAAAGGGGGGGGGGGGGCTTTGGGGGTGTGCTAGCAGTGAAATGGTAGGGGAGTTATGCTAGGAGGGGATTTTTTTTTCTTGGGGGGCGGGAGTTTACTGACACATAATGCTCATACATTTTGGGGGGAGCAGTTTGGCATGTTCGTCCTGGACTCTAGAAGACCTTGTCCCAGCACTGGTTGATGGATTAAAACGTTCTTAGTAGAATAGGTAAGGGTTAGAATCCTCAATTATATTTTTAGTTAGTTGTAATCCTGTGGCAAAATCGCCCTTCATTTCCTGTTCCAGCCACTGGTGCCATAAGGAGAGGATGAAGGAAAATTTCACTCAGAGGTTATAAGCTTTCCCCACTCTTCCCCAAATTCTTAAAAGAAAATACATTTTGGGTGAATGTCCGTTTCACATTTAGAAAGATTCAGTATGACAGTGTCCTCGGGTACCTGTGCCAGCCTTTTCCAGGAAGTGCAGTTCGGAGTGGAACCCTACCAGGTGAGCGTACTTCTCATTGATCACTCGGACCAGATAATGGAGCAAGGTCTGCTTTCTGTCTGTAGACTTTGTCTCTAGGAGCTGCAAAAAGACAGAAGTAAGTACTCTTATTCTATAATTAAATGTAAACACGTGTATGTACAAAGGCTTGCGTTTTCTTCTAAAGCGGATGACATGCTGCTACACCCATTTAGTGTTCCCCAGTAACAGATGGAAGTTTGCACAATACATAAGATCCTACATGATTATTTGTCATACAGAATGTACAGGTACTAACATCAAAGTGTGCATATATTTGAGAGTCCATTCCCTTGCCACAGGTACACTTTTAAGGGCAATGAAGGATTAACATAATAAGAAGGCTGCCATCACATAATTGATTTTTAAAGGTTTATGCTCTAGGGCCACCATCCTGATCCTGGCTTTATTATGCACCAAGTCACTGACCTCCAACAAGCAGGCAGCTAGTAGAACCTGTCTACTTGTTCTAGGTTAATGTCTCACTCATGCCGCGTACACACGACCGGACTTTACGGCAGACTTTGTCCGGCGGACTTTGACGGACTTTCCAAATGAACGCACTTGCCTACACATGATCAACCAAAGTCCGACAGATTCATACGTGATGACGTACGACCGGACTAAAACAAGGAAGTTCATAGCCAGTAGCCAATAGCTGCCCTAGCGTCGGTTTTTGTCCGTCGGACTTGCATACAGACGAGCGGACTTTTCGACCGGACTCGAGTCCGTCGGACAGATTTGAAACATGTTTCAAATCTAAGTCCGTCAAACTTTTGAGAAAAAAAAGTCCGCTGGAGCCCACACACGATCGAACTGTCCGACGGACTCCGGTACGCCGGACCAAGTATGCCGGAAAGTCCGCTCGTGTGTACGCGGCATAATAGTTGGGCAGGGATGAAGAACACTGTAGAACCTGCACTTCCCTTATTCTCACAGGTTATCTTTAAGGAGCCATACATTTGGTGATACCTGTATAATTCAAGAGTTGCTGCTGGTGACGGAGCAATGTTTTCGTTTCCAAAAACATTTGCGTTTGAAAAACCATTGATGGAAAAAATTGCAACACCCACCATGTATCCTTTATGGCCTCTGCTTAAAAAAAAAAAATGGGGGTTCTAAGTAATTTTCTAGCAAAAAAATGCTTATATGCTCACTTATAAGTGTCAGCATAGGCCTGATCTTAAAGTGGTTAATAATAGCTGCTGGAGACTATATATATATATATATATATATATATATATATATATATATATATATATATATATATATATATATAATAATCAGTACTTAGTACAATTTTCAGTATACAGTACATTTAAACAAGCAGCACAAAGGGGTTCAGCTTCATCAATGTATGGAAAAGGACCAAGTGAGGTGATCATAAATATGACCAACATTGCAGAAGAAGGGCTTTGCCCAATCCAAGACCGGAAAGCCAGGGCCTGCTTTTTTTTAAAAAAGCGTGAAAGGAATGGCTTTGTGTTTCACAAAGCAATGCATCAGCTTCTCCCTTTCATGTTAAAGTGATCGCAAAGTATGGAGGTACATTTGACCCTCCACAATACAGCACTTGGTGTTGGAGCAGCCAAATCACCAGGCCTGAGTGATGTCTTATGAAGGTGTACATTAGGGATGGGCTATCTGTTCGAGTCGAACATGAGTTCGACTCGAACATTGGCTGTTCGCCCAATCGCCGAACAGCGAACACTTTGGGGTGTTCGCGGCAAATTCGAAAAGCCACGGAACACCCTTTAAAAGTCTATGGGAGAAATCTAAAGTGCTAATTTTAAAGGTTGATATGCAAGTTATTGTCATAAAAAGTGTTTGGGGACCCGGGTCCTGCCCCAGGGGACATGTATCAATGCAAAAAAAAGTTTTAAAAACTGCCATTTTTTCGGGAACAGTGATTTTAACAATGCTTAAAGTGAAACAATAAAAGTGAAATATTCCTTTAAATTTCGTACCTGGGGGGTGTCTATAGTATGCCTGTAAAGTAGCGCATGTTTCCCGTGTTTATAACAGTACGAGAGCAAAATGACATTTGTAAAGGAAAAAAAAGTAATTTAAAAGTGCTAGCGCTAGTGCTGGCTATTAATGAATTGTTGGTCCTGACAATACACATAAAAGTAATTGAAAGTCATTGAAAAAAAAAAAAAGCGTGGGGGTCCCCCAAAATTCCATTACCGGACCCTACTATAGACACCCCCCAGGTACGAAATTTAAAGGAATATTCCCGAAAAAACGTCCATTTTTAAAACTTTTTTTTGCATTGATACATGTCCCCTGGGGCAGGACCCAGGTCCCCAAACACTTTTTATGACAATAACTTGCATATAAACCTTTAAAATGAGCACTTTTTATTTTTCATGTTCATGTCCCATAGACTTTAACGGTGTTCGCCCCATCCCTAGTGTACATAAATCAGTGTCCGGCTGAAAACTTTTCCTAAGATTTCTGGGACCTATAGCAGTTGGGACAAGCAAAGACACGTAAATGGTGCTTACTCTGCATGCCTTCTATAAAGCCTGTTACTTTACCTACTGTGAGCAAAGTGCAAGTTCATATGAAGACAAAGGTAAAATCCATACTCTTGTGATGGACATCTCTCCACCCTACTGCAGTGCAGGGCAGATGCCCCCAGATTATGGGTTCAGCTCTGTGGCCTCCTTTATCACCTGACTTCTCAATGGACAATGAATGAAGATGTAACTGTCCAATGAAAAGCAGATGACATTAGTTTGTGCAGAAAAAGAAAGTAGTCACATAGTTTATTCAGTGTGAAAATTACACATCATTAGGAAAGTAAAACTTTTTTCTATATATTTTTGGAATTGTATTTAGTGGAGGCTCCGCTTTAACAACACAAGTTTGGAAAAGAGGAAATGGAAATTGGAAGCCAACATCAATACTGTATTTAGGACCTGTGATAATTGAGGGAGGCCCGGAGTGAAAATGAGGAAGGAATGATAAAGGAGGGCCGGGCATGACAGTGTGGAGAAGGAGACACAAGAGGGGTTAATTAGAAATAGGGAATGGGAGTGTCTAGGAAGGGTGGTGGAAGATAGGAACTTGTAAAAGGGGGAGTGGCATTACTTAAGGGGAGAGGTGGAGCCAGGAAGGGGCAGTGGAGAGAAAGAAGACACAGGAGGAGGCAGTTTTATTCACTGCTCCTCCAGCATCAGCATGGAGGACAGGACACCATCCTGGCGAGGCTGAGGGCTGCGACGGCGACGAGAGGAGTGGACTGGCTGAAGAGGCAAGTCGGGGCACTGATATTGGATGAGGAGGGATCATGGACAGTGGAAGAGACCCATCACGTGCGGAGGTCGCGGCCTCCGGCGTGTTTTTCACCAGGGCCGCCATCGCGGCCTGCTCGGCAGACAGGGAGCCCTCGGGGGGACCGATCAGCGCCCCCAGTGAAGCGGACACAGCGACAGGATAACTCAGGGCCCGGGCGGTCTGCACGCCGCAGGCCTACTCCGGGGGGCGGGGCCACGGGCCGTTATGGCGCCGCTTCACCGCCAGAGTTTCACAGGCCTCAGAGTGAGGGTTTAACACATGGGGGGTGGCAGAACAGGCAGGGGGGCTAAGGGGGGGGAGTAGTGAGGACACAGTGGCTACCGGAGGGGGATTAGAGTGGTCAGCAAGGCTGTGGGTGGGCGGGGCTTAGCCAACAGACTGGCACATGGACAGAAGGATGGCGGTGGTGGTCACAAGCAGGCCGATCGGTGCAGCCAGGGCGACTCCCAGTGGCGGTTCAGGAAGAAGTATAGCGGCAGGAGAGAGTCGGCCCTTATATGATCAGATCTTCACGGCTTCCGGGGCCTCTTCACCCGGGGGGCTGACAACGCCAACTGTCAGGGAGCAGGACGATCGCTCGGAAGGTGAGGTGTCCGACAGCGAAGAACAACAAGTGCCAGCAGGAGAGACCAATCGGAGGCGGTGGGGGCGTGCTCCCAGACAGCCCGGTGAGTCCAGCAATGATTTATCTGTGATTAAGGCATTACATGACTTATTAGGGGTCGTAACAGCGGGTACAGTGGGGATAAAGGGGGGGGGGGGGGGCGCCTGATCAGCAATTGGCGGCTCCAAGGCCGGCCAGTTCTGGATCAGGGGCGCAATTGAAGGATTTATCGAAAGGATTGCAGAATTTGGTGGGTAGATTTGAACTGGGACAGGAACAGCTGCCGCAGGTGGCCCTTGGAAGGGAACGGTAACCGGGGGGGGAAAGAGGTGCTATGGCGACTAGGGTAAGGGTGCAGAGGGTGCCGGACCCCTCGGGGGCGGCAGCAGAAGGAGCGGGTCAAGGAAAAAAGGGGGGCTACAGAGGGGGCGGCAACAACGGCCAGAGTGGAGGTGGTGAGTATTGCGGATGCGGCGAAGGGCGAGGTATATGGGTGCTTTGAGGGTCCACTGGGAACACACTTAAAGCAGGAGGTTCGGGATAATATTGTCAAGGGTGAATATGTGGAGATATTTTTCCCTATTGCCGCTGGAAAAATTTAACCGGTGATAGGGTAAAACCGGATAATTCCAAGAAGGGGGGATGAAGAAAAAAGAGGTACAGGCTGATTCCGCGGACATTTACAAATTGTAAATTTGGGGGGTCCTGTAAGTTTAAGCACGAGTGCTTCAAAAAAAAAAAAAAAAAGGGAGGCGTCACAGCGAGCCTGCACATGAAAGGGACGACGCCGGAAAGGTGAGAAGGAAGAAGCCTTTTCTAAGTAGGTATCCGGACTAGGTAGCGATGAGGCTATTGGTCACGGGGTTTGGGGAAGGTTTTCGTATACCATGTTCATGGGCAGTGGTTCCACCACTGACAAGAAATTAGAAGGTTAGTGGGGGGGAAAAAATTGGCGAAGGAAGTGGCTTTGGGTCGGATGGGGGGCCGTTTGTGGATAATACCTATACAGGATTTAGTTGTTTCACCTTGGGGGGTGGGGCCTAAGAAGGAACCGAACAAGTTCCGACTTATTCATCATTGGTCATTTCCTAAGGGAGTTTGGTGAATGATTTTATCGATCCGGAAGCATGCACTGGGTCTTATACGTCATTCAACGTGGCAGTATGATGGGTGAGGAAGTATAGCAAAAGAGCCATTGATGGCAAGTCGGACATAGAATCCGCCTTCCGCTTGCTTCCGGGGCATCCGGATAGTTTCCGGCCGTTGGGTTGTTATTGGCAAGAACAGTTTTATGTAGACAAATGCTTACCTATGGGTTGCTTCATTTATGGTGCCATGTTTGAAGCATTTAGCTCATTTCGGGAGTGGGTGGTTAGGGATGTGTCGGGCCTAGATTCGGTCATACATTACTGCCTCCGACGTGTGTGCGATTCTGCTAGCCACGTTGCAGCACTTCGCGGGCAGGTTTTTGGAGTGCCTTTAGCAGAGGATAAACAGAAGCCCCGACGACGGAACTCAGTTTGTTGGGGGGATAGTGGTAGATGTGGAAACAGTGGAATGTCGCCTGCCCAGAGGTAAGTTGGAGAACTTATACAAAGTAATTTGAGGGATCCACAGACTGTGGTAAGTCCAGTTGAGGGCTTTGCAGTGGTTACTAGGTAAGTTGACTTTCGCTTGTAGGATAATCCCAATGGGGAGGGTGTTCTGTCGACGGCTGTCGGCAGCAACGGTAGGGGTCAAGGCACCTACATATTTGGTCGGGCTTAATAGGGAACACCGGGAGGACTTGAAGGTATGGTATGAGTTTCTGGAGTCGTACAACGGCAGATCGTTGTGGATGTCGGGCCCGGTGACATGGATTTAACTACAGACGCGGTAGGGGCTAAGGGTTATGGGGGCGTTTTTTTCAAGGGCAGTGGAGTGCGGGTCCTTGGCCGCAAGTATGGGTGGAGGCAGGGTTCGCGTAACCTGGTGTTACTGGAACTCTTTCCAGTAGTACCGGCGTTGGAACTTTGGGGGTGAGGCTTGTAGGAATATGAAATCGGGACTGAATTGTGCCAACAGGGGAGTGGTCCAGGTGATCAACCGCATGTCGGCGTCATCACCACCTGTACTAAGGCTATTGCGTAGGTTGGTGTTGAGGTGCTTGGGATTGCACATTTTCTTGTATGCTGGTCACATACCTGGAGTGTATAATACACTGGCTGATGCACGGTCTCGCTTTCAGTGGGACAGATTCAGAGAGTTGACCCCGGGCGCAGAGCAGGAGGGAGTCCCTTACACAGATTGGATGTGGGAGCTGGCATTGGAGTCGCCGCGGGATGGATTCGGCAGTCAGTGAGTGTAGCCACGCGGGCGCATTATACTAAGGTATGGAAGGAGTGGTTGTTAATGGTACAGGAGGCCAGGATTGGTAAGGACAGGGCGGAGGTAAGGTTGTGGGTTTTGTATTTTGTGTCTAGGAACATGGAACGTGGGGGATTGGTCTCTGCCATTGAGCGGAAGATGGCAGGCCTGTCATGATTTTACAACTGATGGGGGAGGAGGACGCAACAAAAGAGTTTGGGTGAAACAGGCTTAAAAAAAAAAAAAAAAAAAAAGGGGGGGGGGGTTTTCCGGAGGGGTCACATGAAATTGGTTATGAGACGGCCTGTCACGTTTGCCAGTCTGAGGGCCATATGTGGGATGTTGTGTTCAGTATGTATCTCAAGCTATGAGGTCTTACTGTTTTACTGCGGTATCTTCGCTGGCATTTTATGACTAAGGCATAAAGATGGGTCCTATTTATCAAAAATTCCAATTTATGTCGGTGTTCAGCAAATGCCTTTTCAGGGCAGGCTTGGAGGGGGAACAATACGCTTCACACTCCTTCCGCATAGGGGCGGCTACTGAAGCTGCCAGGTGTGGGTAGGATGAGGCGGCGGTGTGGAGGAACGGGAGGTGGGAATCAAGGAGATTCCGCATTTAAAAAAAAAAAAATAAATAAATAAAATACAATTTTAAAGAAAGAGAACAGGGGGAGGTAAACCGGATTTACGGGGTGTTTTAAATGAGGTTGTCAGTATGTGGGGATATGCTGGAGTATTGCTACCTTGGATGTTTTGTCGTCTCATTTCAGATGGAGGTTCCACACGCCTCATTTTCAGATGGAGGTTCCACACGCCTCATTTGGATCCTCGGTCATTTCTATGTGTGCTGGGATTGGGCATTTCGCGGAAAGAAGCTTATTTGCGGTGGTTGGGTACGCCTGGTATGAGGTGGGAGAGAGTAGTTCGGGAAGTGGTATGATATGAAATTTGGACAGACCTCCCGATGTTTTGGTAATCCATGCAGGGGTTAGTGGTTTGGGGGGTACGTCCGGTCAGGGAGCTGATCACAGACATCAAGGCTGATTTTCTGCAGTTAAAGGCTGATTTTCCGGGTACTCTGCGGCTATGGTCGGACATATTTGCCCGGACAGTTTGGAGACGGGCTAGATTAGTGACTAGCATTCAGAAAACACGCATATGGTGGGGAGGTTGTGGTTAATAATGGAGGTTTAGTCATTGGGCATCTAGAATTAGAGACCAATGTTGGGCTCTATTGGATAAAGGATGGAGTTCATTTTTCAGATGGGGGATTGACCTCTAGTCTGGGCTTGCAGGAAGGGATTCAAAGGGCCCTGTGGGTGTGGAGGTGCCTTCAAGAGTAAGTTGGTCACTCTTTCAGGCTGTGGCGGAGTTGCTTGTTGGTCTCTGACGGTGGCAGTAAGAAGTTGGTAATCCAAAAGGGGTGGGGGGCTCATCGGCAAGATCAGCCCCTCCGGTGTATTCCATCATGGTGGATGGAATAAGGAGATGGTGGCACTGCGGGAAAGGGGGTGTCTCCGAGCGGCTACAGCGGGAGGCCTAACGGTTTTCAAAATGGTACCCGCAGTGCGTGGTGGTATATATATTTTTGGTATACATATTTGGTAAACAAGGTGAGTCGCCGTCAGAGACCAACGGACTGGGGTAAAATGTTATGGTATGGGTTTTATGTTGATTTGATAGTGGAGTTATCTGGTTGGTTTGTCTAATAAAAGCTGTTATGGCCATTTATACTCCAAAACAAGGTGTGGACTCAATTATTATAAATGGATATTAAAGTGGGTTGGAGTTTAGGTGCATAACAGTTAATTCATGGGGGTCATTTTGACTACACTGGTCAAGGGAGGCCCGGAGTGAAAATGAGGAAGGAATGATAAAGGAGGGCCGGGCATGACAGTGTGGAGAAGGAGACACAAGAGGGGTTAATTAGAAATAGGGAATGGGAGTGTCTAGGAAGGGTGGTGGAAGATAGGAACTTGTAAAAGGGGGAGTGGCATTACTTAAGGGGAGAGGTGGAGCCAGGAAGGGGCAGTGGAGAGAAAGAAGACACAGGAGGAGGCAGTTTTCCCACCCTCCCTCCCTATATATAGATATATATAAAATCAGAAGTGTATACAATTTATGTTGGGTGTTTGTTGTGATTTTTCTTTTTGTATTCCAGGTGGAAGACGGTCGTCATAACAGCAAATAAGGGGTGTTTACAGAGGGTGGCGGAGTTGCTTGTTGGTCTCTGACGGTGGCAGTAAGAAGTTGGTAATCCAAAAGGGGTGGGGGGCTCATCGGCAAGATCAGCCCCTCCGGTGTATTCCATCATGGTGGATGGAATAAGGAGATGGTGGCACTGCGGGAAAGGGGGTGTCTCCGAGCGGCTACAGCGGGAGGCCTAACGGTTTTCAAAATGGTACCCGCAGTGCGTGGTGGTATATATATTTTTGGTATACATATTTGGTAAACAAGGTGAGTCGCCGTCAGAGACCAACGGACTGGGGTAAAATGTTATGGTATGGGTTTTATGTTGATTTGATAGTGGAGTTATCTGGTTGGTTTGTCTAATAAAAGCTGTTATGGCCATTTATACTCCAAAACAAGGTGTGGACTCAATTATTATAAATGGATATTAAAGTGGGTTGGAGTTTAGGTGCATAACAGTTAATTCATGGGGGTCATTTTGACTACACTGGTCAAGGTCTTCTTCACTCTTGTGTCTTTAAAATTACTCCTTTTTTGCCCATGCAGACTCATTAAGCTCTGCCCCCTATCTTCCTAGCAGCATGTACTTACCTTCTTCAGTCTAGAGTTACTAGGAAAGTTGACAGAAAGGCCCTATGTAAGCTCAAAGTTTACACAACTCTATGGACTCCATACCTGGCCTATGTGAACGCAATGAGCCTACAAGGCACCTAGTCTCGTAGTGGAGGAGGATGTGGTACTTTCTCTCCTATACCTGTGAAAGCCAAATATTTCTGTTTAGGTGCCTAAAAGGAGCACCATGCTAATGAGTATATGTGGGCATCACAGTGGCGTAGTGCTTTGCACTAGGGTCCTCAGTTTAAATCTCAACCAGGGAACTACCTTCATGGAGTTTGCATGTTCTCCCTGTGCTTGGATGGGTTTCCTTGGGGTACTTTGGTTTCCCCCCACACTTCATGTAGACATGCTGGTAGGTAAATTGGCTCCAAATTGATCCTAGTATGTTTATGTATGCATCTGAGATAGGAACCTTAAATTGTAAGCTCCTTGAGGGCAGGAACCTGAATGAATGTATGGTATGTGAAGAGCTGTGTGAATTTTTGGAGCTATATAAATAAATGTAAAAAATAAATAATGCTGTTGAGCAGAAGGGCAATTAGGTGACCCTTGTCTTTTGCCCTACATGGGCTAAGGACAGTGTCACTTTAAAAGAACAAATCAATCTATATAATTTGTAGCTACTTTATTGGACCCCCACATCATGTCCTGTACCTGTTAAGCTTTAGTTGTGTGTGTGTTTGTTACCCTCAATATTATTTTTCTTTTCCTGCATGAGAGAGAATTGATCTTCTGCACTCACCGCATCCAGTGACTGAAGACGAAATCCATACGCTGCACCTCTCTTACTGCTGTTCATGTAATTTCCGAATGCCAGAATCAACTGCAATGGGAGAGAGAAATAAAAAACCTGATTATATGGAGATATAAGGAGGAGACCTGGAGGCTACAGAAAAGCACTACTCTAATGCCCCGCACACACAATCAGAAATTCCGCCAGCAAAAGTCGGATGTGAGCTTTTGGTCAGAAATTCCGACCGTGTGTATGCTCCATCGTACTTTTGCTGGCGGAATTCCAGCCAGCAAAAGATTGAGAGCAGGTTCTCTATTTTCCCATCTGAAAAAATTCCTATCGGAAATTCCGTTCATCTGTATGCAATTTTGATGTGCAAAAAACGACGCATGCTCGGAAACAATTCAACGCATGCTCGGAAGCATTGAACTTCATTTTCTTGGCTTGTCGTAGTGTTGTACGTCACTGCATTCTTGACGGTCGAAAGTTCAGAGAACTTTTGTGTGACCGTGTGTATGCAAGGCAAGCTTGAGCGAAATTCTGTCTGAAAAACCATCCAAGATTTTTCTGACGGAAATTCTGAACGTGTGTACGGGGCATAAGAGAAAAGAGACCCACTAAAAATCTAGAAAACAAACCGATGCACAGCTGTATAGCCTATACAGGGATAGAGTCAGAGCACAATGGGTCCAACAGAAAACTATTCAGGAGAGAATGGACATCGTTACCAAAGTAGCTGAAGCCTTGGTTTGTGTGGTTTCATAGCTACAAAAAAATTGCTTTGGATCAGTGATCTCCAAACCGCAGCCCATGGCAGGATGCAACATTTGCTTGACTTTATCTGGCCCTTGGGACACCATTTCTCCCATTTATACGAGGCACTAATCCTCCCACTGAAACCTAATAATTTCCCCTACTGACACAAATGATGGGGCACGTTTCCTCCCACTAACAACGATGGGGATAATTCCCCCCCACTAATACCAATGATTGGGCACTATTCCTCCTCCTATTGACCACAGGTGCTATGTAATTTTTTTCTCCAACTGACCACTAAGCTTACTTCCAATGACGCTGGGACGTTTTCTACTCCCACTGGCCATAGTCCAGGCCCCCTAAAGCCTGAAGGAGAAAATGGCCCCTCCTTTAGATAATCTGACCATTAAAAGGTCATGATACCAGTGGGCTCATGCAAGCATCTGAATGGTCAGTCTTAAGTTATTATACAGTATATGGTCAAATGTTTGGGTACATGTGGCCATCACACACCTACTATATGGGCAAAAAATATATTGACACCCATCCAAATTATTGTGTTCAAGTGTTTTCAGTGGAGGGTATGGTTATTGCTACATCATACAAAGACATTTTCAACAATTGCACACTTTCAACCTTGGGGCAACAGTGCGGGGGGGAAGCCGTTTTCCATTGCAACATGCCTGTACCCCTGTGTAAAAAGACAGCTCCTTAAAGATATGGTTTCATGAGTTTAGTGTGGAGGAACTTGAGTGCACTGCACAGGGCCCTGACCTCAACTCGACTGAATGTGTTTGGGATGAATTGGAGCACTATTGTGAGTCAGGACTTTTTGTCTAACATCAGTATTTGACCTTACAGATGCACTTTTGGATGAATAGGCAGAAGTTTTCACAGACGAAGCCTTGCAAGAAAAGTAGAAGTTCTTACAGCTGCAAAGGAAGGGGGCAACTCCATAATAGTACCAGTGGTTTTGAAAGAGGATGTCCAACAAGCTCATATAGATGTGATGGTAAGGTGTCTACAAACCTTTGGCCATATAGTGTAATAATAGGCTTAGATAGAAAAGATTTTAAATCACCCTTTATTTAATTTTAGCTTCATTCTGACTCTCCAGCTTGG
Source organism: Aquarana catesbeiana (assembly GCF_042186555.1). Lineage (NCBI taxonomy): Eukaryota > Metazoa > Chordata > Amphibia > Anura > Ranidae > Aquarana > Aquarana catesbeiana. The sequence goes on from NC_133335.1 coordinate 49,554,985, forward strand.
GATAAAGGGGTCAGACGTCAGGAAATGTCAATTGCTGCCCGATCCAGTTCCTGACCTCAGTCACTGTCCTAGCAGCCTCTGAGTATGCCAACTGTAACCAATACCATATCCAAACACAAGATAACAAAAGAGGCTCAATTAAGAGTCCATATCATTTCTCAGGGTCATAATGTCTCACCTCCAGGATTCCTTTCATCTTCTCTGAGGATTTGATTGACATGGATGCAGCAATAAGAGCATTAAGTTGCTAGAAAAAATAAAATAAATTAACAGTAAATTATAATCATGCCTGAGCAGAAATATTGCCTTATGTTTGCTGATATGCTTATATCTATGGGTTTTCACCAACTGTGTGTCTATGTGCTCTGCAAGCCATATGAGCAGAGTTCCCTTCCTATCCATTTCACAGTTTTCATTATGATGGGTAGAGATGCATCACCTATGTGTTTAGCACATACCTGGGCTGTGCATAAATCATGATTTGATAAATCTTAGCATTTGACAAATTTGCAGTAACATAAAAATTTTAGGCAACAAGCTTGAGTGACTCGTAATCTGTTTGATCTCAACGATAAAAAAAATGCTGTCACTTAAAAAAAAAATGGTGACAGGTATGAATTGCAGACACATGGAAGGAGTCTGTAGCTGTTCTCATTCTTCCCACTAAAGCCAAATCCAAGGACAATTTGACCAGGCAAAATGTTGGTTCTTCCTGGTAATGTCAAAGTTTGCCCACCCCCCAGACATTCTTCTTGGCTAGTGAGGCAACCAGTCACCGCAATGAATGAACTGGCAAGCTTTGACACTACAAGGAAGTGTCAGTTCTTTGCCCGATTAGAAATGCCAGCATGTGACAGTAGCCGGATAGTACCTTCACTTTATACCGGTCAGTTTAAGTGACAGTGACTTCACGTTTCTTCATGTTTTATTTCTTTAAAGTATATATAAAGCCATTTTTTCTTTTTTGTTTCATTTTGGATAGAGTAGGGAGGATTAGGGTTCTTTCACACCATACTGCACATAAAAATGCCAAAAGGATGTATGCATTTTTTTTATATGTGTTGCCTTGCATTTATATGTATGAATGAGTGCTGCAGAGTGAATGAGACACACAGAAAACCATTGTTGCAGTGACCTGCAATTATCTAGTGCAGAAAAATGAAGCTCAATGGACAAGGAGCCTTGCTGTGTTTTTTGGTATCTGGGTCTCATTAGGGAGATTACCCTTCACTTCCTGTTCTGCAGACTCAACAGGAAGTGAGAAGTTATCTTTCCAATATGAAGGAAATCCTCTCCATCAATTGTCAGAGAAATAAATGTTACCATTGGAGGAATTCCCCTCTATTCCTGTTCTGATGGCAATAAAAAAATTTGGGTTTATCCCTCACTTTCATTCCCAGCAACACTGCTCATTAGGACAATTAGAGAGCGTAAGGGGTCGATTCACTAAAGGCAAATAGACTGTGCACGTTTGCAAGTGCAGTTGCTCCAGAGCTTAGTAAATGAGGAGGAGCTCTGCTAACATCCATCATACAATAACGTGCAAGCAAAAATGCAGTTTTTTTTTTTTCGTTCCTTGCATGTGATTGGGTGTTCTTTGTAAAGGGAAGCTTTAACTTATTTACTAAACTCTGGAGCAATTGTAATTGCAAAAGTGCACAGTCCACTTGCCTTTAGTAAATCAACCCCTAAATCTCCCTAATAAGGACACAGTAATAAAAACCCGATAGTGGTTCTAACCCTCCACAACTCCATCCAAATCTTAAAAACATACTTAGTTGTACTTTAAAGACTTTGAATATACAGAAAGCCACCTGATGATCTGCCAGAAATGCATTCTTAAATACTGCTGTGGGCTTACAACACACAGCATTATTGTGGATTGATTGGTGTCAGCCCTGTCCCAGTGTCTTTTTATAAACTACTCAACAACTCCCACTCTCAGATCTCTACAACATTCTGTAGTCCAAGATAACAACCAGGCTCTTTGAGATAACACAGGAAGAGGACACAGAACAGCTTATAAATAAATATATATATATATATATATATATATATACATATATACACACACAGTGGGGACAGAAAGTATTCAGACCCCCTTAAATTTTTCACTCTTTGTTATATTGCAGCCATTTGCTAAAATCATTTAAGTTCATTTTTTTCCTCATTAATGTACACACAGCACCCCATATTGACAGAAAAACACAGAATTGTTGACATTTTTTGCAGATTTATTAAAAAAGAAAAACTGAAATATCACATGGTCCTAAGTATTCAGACCCTTTGCTGTGACACTCATATATTTAACTCATGTGCTGTCCATTTCTTCTGATCATCCTTAAGATGGTTCTACACCTTCATTTGAGTCCAGCTGTGTTTGATTATATTGATTAGACTTGATTAGGAAAGCCACACACCTGTCTATATAAGACCTTACAGCTCACAGTGCAAGTCAGAGCAAATGAGAATCATGAGGTCAAAGGAACTGCCTGAAGAGCACAGAGACATAATTGTGGCAAGGCACAGATCTGGCCAAGGTTACAAAAAAATTTCTGCTGCACTTAAGGTTCCTAAGAGCACAGTGGCCTCCATAATCCTTAAATGGAAGACGTTTGGGACGACCAGAACCCTTCCTAGAGCTGGCTGTCCGGCCAAACTGAGCTATCGGGGAAGAAGAGCCTTGGTGAGAGAGGTAAAGAAGAACCCAAAGATCACTGTGGCTGAGCTCCAGAGATGCAGTCGGGAGATGGGAGAAAGTTGTAGAAAGTCAACCATCACTGCAGCCCTCCACCAGTCGGGGCTTTATGGCAGAGTGGCCCGACGGAAGCCTCTCCTCAATGCAAGACACATGAAAGCCCGCATGGAGTTTGCTAAAAAAAACACCTGAAGGACTCCAAGATGGTGAGAATTAAGATTCTTTGGTCTGATAAGACCAAGATAGAACTTTTTGGCCTTAATTCTAAACGGTATGTGTAGAGAAAACCAGGCACTGCTCATCACCTGTCCAATACAGTCCCAACAGTGAAGCATGGTGGTGGCAGCATCATGCTGTGGGGGTGTTTTTCAGCTGCAGGGACAGGACGACTTCCATCTCCAGAGTGCTCAGGACCTCAGACTGGGCCGAAGGTTTTCCTTCCAACAAGACAATGTCCCTAAGCAAACAGCTAAAATAACGAAGGAGTGGCTTCACAACAACTCCGTGACTGTTCCTGAATGGCCCAGCCAGAGCCCTGACTTAAACCCAATTGAGCATCTCTGGAGAGACCTAAAAATGGCTGTCCACCAACGTTTACCATCCAACCTGACAGAACTGGAGAGGATCTGCAAGGAGGAATGGCAGAGGATCCCCAAATCCAGGTGTGAAAAACTTGTTGCATCTTTCCCAAAAAGACTCATGGCTGTAATAAATCAAAAGGGTGCTTCTACTAAATACTGAGCGAAGGGTCTGAATACTTAGGACCATGTGATATTTCAGTTTTTCTTTTTTAATAAATCTGCAAAAATGTCAACAATTCTGTGTTTTTCTGTCAATATGGGGTGCTGTGTGTACATTAATGAGGGAAAAAATGAACTTAAATGATTTTAGCAAATGGCTGCAATATAACAAAGAGTGAAAAATTTAAGGGGGTCTGAATACTTTCCGTCCCCACTGTGTATATATATAGATATATATCTATCTATATATAGATAGATATATATATATAATCTATATATAGATATATATCTATATATATACACATACATACATACATACACACACACACATATATAGATTATATATATACATACACACATATACATACACACAGTATATTGCTTCCAAATAACAATATATACATTGCTTCCAATGGCATATTTACCAAGCCAAAAGGGAGCAAATAAGTAAATTGATGGAGTTTACGTGCAGATTAAAGCTGGCCATATATTATACAATTTTGTTATTCAATTTCATTTAGATTTACCTTCAACTATGTAGTGCAAGGGCCTGCCTGATTGTAAATCTAAAAAGAGCATTGTACAAGAAAATTGTATAATTTATGTCCAGGAGCTTGGAAGATCTCAAACTCCTAACACTTTCATAAACCGGTAAAGGTGACTTTAGGGCAGGTATGTCAAACTGAAATGAAACAATGGGCCATTCTGAGTAGAGCTTCAAGAGGCCACATTATATCTGCGCCACATCTACTCAATTCCAAAAACGATGGCAGCACTTTGGTATTTAAAAGTATAGTAACAATTGCAGCTTATAACATTTTATCCTAGAAATTCCCTGAAGTATCCATCTGGAGAAGAGCTGGGACCTTATTCACAAAGGAGTGAGAGTGCACGCGTGGCCCAAAACCTACTAGTTTGACAAGTTTTGAGGAGAAATTTCCGCCTAAACCTAAGAGCAGAATCGTCGTCGTATATTTCATATGCATCAACAAATAATTTGCGCTTACAGGCGTAAGACGAGCCACAGTGTCGGCAAAGCTGGAAATGAAGATCATGGTGTTCACTCGCTCAGCCAGTCTTGGGATAGAACAGAGGTGGACCATAAATCTGTCCTCTGCCCCCAGCTGGTCCAGAGGCTTCTCATCTTTCAAATAGCGGGAGATTTGCTGCCGCTCCCAGTCTGTCGGAAGAAACCTTCCCAGTAGCTCAAGGAAATCCACATTAAGGGCCTGCATATCATACCTGTAATACAAGAGCATAACACACAAGAGCTTTGACATGAGATGCCATTTTGATGTATGACCTCAAAGGTTTTAAGCGTAACCAATAATTACACTGGCCTGTGTTTTGAAGATTTAGATTTAAGGCCATTAGGAAATATTTTCTCTTACATACATTGACAGACACAGCTCTGCTGAATCTTGACCATAGGGTTATATCTCCACCTATAGGGGTAGGACACTAGGCAGAAAAGAACTTGGCGCCACCTAAAAGCAGTCCCTTCTGGCATAAGACCCTCCCTCCGTTATAGGCAATCCATTTGTTCAGGAGTAAGGATCTGGTTCCCTACTGGGTCCCACAGTTCCATAGCTTTTTCCAGTTGCTTTTTGATTAGGCCACCCCTCATTGAGGTACTGCTTTGAGATATCCATATGGAGCTGTGTCTGTCAATGAACGTAAGAGAAAACAGGATTTTTTTTTTGTTACTCACCGAAAATCCCTTTCTCGGAGTTCATAGACAGACACAGCACCCACCCCTCTATTGGAATTTTGACTTCTAACACTGCTTTGTTACAAACTAGATTGCCTATAGCAGAGACATCCATATGGTCAGGATTCAGCAGAGCTGTGTCTGTAAATGAACATAAGGGAAAACAGGATTTTTTTTGTTACTCACCGAAAATCCCTTTCTTTGAGTTCATAGACGGACACAGAACCCACCCCTCTATTGGAATTTTTACTTCTAACACTGCTTTGTTACAAACTAGATTGCCTATAGCAGAGAGGGGGTTTTCTGCCAGAAGGACAAGTTCTTTTCTGCCTAGTGTCCTACTCCTGCAAGTGGCGATATAACCCTATGGTAAAGATTCAGAAGAGCTGTGTCTGTCAATGAACTCATAGAAAGGGATTTTAAGGTAACAAAAAATCCTGTTTTTCTTGTTCTGACTGTAAAATCCTTTTCTCCAGTAGTGAATTTGAAGAGTATACTCATGCGCTGAAAAACGGATTCCTGTGTTCTCCAGTTAGTGTCCTCTTTTAGACTGTAGATAAGGGCAATTACTGTCTAGGTAACGGTTGCTTACCCATTAATGGCAGTAGTGATGGCTTCAGGGGTTAGGCCTCCTTTTCTGAGGGTAATTGCAAGATTCTTGGCCCGATTCGCATCAATAAGGGAAATCTTGCTTGTTTGGCTCTGTGCTGCTTTCACTTTCTTTGAGAAGGTACTCACACTTGGACCCTGGGCCTTTGTTTTAAACTGGTCCTCAAATTCACTCATGTCAAGTTCCTAAAGGTACAGAAACAAAACACTACAGTAGATGCCTTAACTAATTATAGAGTCTAATGTTATATTAAACCATAGGTCATCGCTTTTCCTACCTGAAGAACCTTCTCGTCATCCAGTTGTGTAAAGACAGTCCCTGTGATTTGTGTGGGTTTTAAGGCCACCCAATTGAAGACTTGCATCCTGTTTTTAGTCTGCACTGGTTTCTTAATACTCACACCTACATGACAAGGATAGCAATGCATGATTTATTTATTTTTTCTAATGCCTAAGTCCTATAGTCCTAAGAATAAGCAAACCTAAAGTTTATGTCAGAGAAAAATTCAAATAAACATATCTGTGCAATAACATTTGGCAATCTTTGATAAATTGGGTTTTCACAACACCTCTCTGTATGAAGGCATTTAACATTAAGAACGGAAAACTTACATTGAGGCTACACTTGAATACAAGAGTTGAAAAAGTTTGAAATCCATGAATTGTCATATAATTAATTTATATTAGCAGGGACTTTGGAATTTGGTCAACAGTCTATAAAATACAACAAACCATAAAGTGGATGTAAACCCGATTCATGAAATTTGAGCTGGGCACATATATCTGCAGTGTTTTCTTATCTCTCTTCAAAACACTAAGTCCCGTGGCTTTCTCCTGCTCCATTCTTCTGTTATGGCGCTTTGAAACCTTTTTCAGCCGATAGCGGGGGTTAAAAGCGCCCCGCTAGTGGCTGAAAAGCGCAGCTAAAACGACAGTAAAGTGCTGCTAAAAATAGTGTTTGCACAAAAATAAAATCCAATTTGTATAGAAGAGTTGATGGATTACTTTTTTCTGGGTCTGATATATCCACTAATTTAAAGAGGGATTGATAAATGAAAATAGCTTTTATAAATGTTTTTTTTATCCCAGTTGTAGAAATTTCTCACCAATTCCTATCCCCATTATGGACACAGGCAGCACTAAAAACAAAATGTTTTTGGCGTAACCTGGTTTCCATTTGTATGCAGACACTTTTTTGTTGTTGGCAGATCTGGAAATTGCACAGACTCTAACTTGGCTAGACTTGGCTTAAACATGTTGCTAAAGCATATCCATCCTAATTAGTACCTGCATGTAAGCCGCCTGGTGCAGAAGGAGGTGGCGCAGAAAGGCCTCCAGGAGGTGGTGGAGGAGGCGGGGGGCCACCGCTAACACAAGGTGGTGGTGGAGGAACAGGAGGACCACCAGGTCCAGGTGGTGGTGGTGGTGGTGGTGGTGGAGGAGCAGAAGGACCACCAGGAGGTGGTGGAGGAACAGGAGAGCCATTCATCAAACCAGGAGGGGGTGGAGGTGGAGGAGGTACGGTGAATGCAGATGGAGGAGGAGGCGGTGGGGGTGGAGGAGGAACATTTGAATTATCAAGAACTGGTGTTACTTTTTGAGACTCGCTGATATCAGAAGGTGGTAAAGGTTGTTGGCATTCTGTATTGTCATCCTTTGCTACTGGTAGCGGAGGAGGTGGTGGAATGGTAGGCTCAGACATGGTCTCTGAAGGGGTGGTGGTGACAATGCTGTAATCCAAAGTTGGAGCTGGTGAAACAGTGCGGATATCTGACTCCAGAGCCAACAGTAAAGGAGAGGTGGAAGTATCCAAAGATTCTTCTGTCTTGTAAGGAACAGTATCTGAAAACAGAGGACAAGATGTTAACTCCTCTCTCCATCGCCTAGCCTAATCCTTCTGTATTGAACTGTATTGTAAATGTACTGCTTCCCTTTTTATCAACTAAAATACTAAAGGTTTCTTCTGGTGAAAATATTAAATATTGTATATCAATATTGCAGTCTTCTATTGAGCCAACAGATATCACTTTGGGCTGGTTTTACTTGTTTTTCTTTTTCTCCTTAGCTACTTGGATCAAGCTTAAATTTACACAAGTGTGATTTCGAGAAGTAACCCTTCCTTTTGGGACAGTTCCAACTGAGGTTCCAATCTAGCAAGGCCAGACTGAAAATATAAAACTACTACTATTCTGTCTCTTTTATATACACACATTGCTCTAGGAATCCTTTTTCATGCATGCATGTAAAATATGAAGGTAAGTAATATACACACACACGTAGTTACTGTATATAAGCACAAATACAGTAATATGATATAGACTGTATAAAACATTCAACTTTTTTTTTTTCTTTTTCCTAAAGAATGAAATTTTGACTTAAACACTTGTAGCCTGAATTAAATGTGTATCACTTTATACATTTTATAAATATTGCTTATGGTTTTTTATTTCTTTATATGCTTCTAGTGCACCAACATCAGATTAGCAAGACAGACATTTGGGTGTGTATATAATTTGATGCATATATGAACCCCGAAATTGGGCAGATAGCACTGATGTGGCCTGAAGGGTTTGTTTAAACCACACGGAGAGGGCATTGGCTATGTATAGAGGTTGCCAAATGGAGCCCAAAGCAAGTGGATAGAAATTATCATATGACTCGGCAGTAGAGTTGAGCTGAACACCCCCCCCCCCCGGTTCGGATCGCACCAGAACACCGCGAACAGGCAAAAAATGTGTACGAACACAAGTCTATGGGATACGAACATGAAAAATCAAAAGTGCTCATTTTAAAGGCTTATATGGAAGTTATTGCCATAAAAAGTGTATGGGGACCCGGGTACTGCCCCAGGGGACATGTATTAATGCAAAAAAAACTTTTAAAAACAACCGTTTTTTTTAGGAGCAGTGATTTTAATAATGCTTGTGAAGCAATAATAATGAAATATTCCTTTAAATATCGTGCCTGGGGGGGTGTCCTTAGTCTGCCTGTAAAGTAGCGCATCTTTCCCATGTTTATAACAGTACCACAGCAAAATGACATTTCTAAAGGAAAAAATGTCATTAAAAATTGCTTGCGGATGTAATGTATTGTCGAATACATGTATAAACACACCCTGTCTTTGGCCAATTATGGCTCTCTCAGCAGAGCGCGCTGTGATTGGCCAAAGCATGCAGGTCAGGTGCATGCTTTGGCCAATCAAAAGGCGCCAATGCACTGCTAGTTTGCAGTGCATTATGGGGCGTTCTGCGGCGCTCTAATTTGCCGCGAACACCCCATAATGTTCGTTATTCGCCGAAAATCGGACTCATCCCTACTCAGCAGTCATTCAGCACCTCCTAAACATCCCACAACACCAACCATGTCAACAATCTCCCTTCAAAAAGCTGCCATGTATAAAATAGTCGAGTCTTAACAGTTTAGAAGGCATGGCTTAATTTCACCGTGCCAGAAGAGCCTAAACAATTCAAATGTATTCATCTTTATTATGATTGTTGTAATGGAAGAGTGAAAATACCTACTCTTTTTGCTTACCCTACATGCTCTCAAAAACTACAGCTGCATGTCAGGGAAGGTCTAGTATTTTGTGTGCATTTTATGTGTATATAAACCTATATAACAATGTGTAAAATATAGAGCTCAATACAGTAGGTAGCGAAAAGAATCATCCCCTTTAAAATAATCACATTTTGTTGCTTTGCAGCCTGAAATGAAGACAGACACAGTTTTTGTTTTATCCAGCTGTATTTACTAGTGCAACTTATAACGTCCAAGTGAAAGATATAACCCGAACATGTCAGAAAAAAACAAAAAAAATCTTTCACTTTCACTAGTGGATGTTTTAAGTTACACTAGTAAATACAGCTGGATAAAACAAAAACTGCGTGTCTTCATTTCAGACTGCAAAGCAATAAAATATAATTATTTTAAAGGGGGGTGATTCTTTTCTATACCCATTGTAGGTGAAGTTCAAATTACAAAGTTGAATGAGTCAGAAAACCAATTCCCCTCCACACAGTGCTTTGGTTATAGAGAAATAGTTTGAAGGCAAACAGCTACTGTTGTACTTGCCTTTTTAGAAAACCCACAATGCACTGTGAAACCACTGTCAAGGATCCACCGTGCCTACTTCTTAAGTTTTTGAGAGAAATAGAGGGGCACCTTTAAGCAAAAAAGATGCAGGCAAATAACACACTCCTGCCACGTTCCATGATACAGACCAGGAGGAATTAAAATGCAAAAAATAAATAGAGAGACCCATAAATGTTTTTTTTTTCCCATCTTTTTCTTTTTTGTCAGCTTTTGAAAAAATTGTGAATGCATTCATTTGGAGGCTGCATGAAAAGTTCAATTGACACTGATAGTTAAACAGTACTTTTTGATATCACACTACAGGTAAAACAGAGGAAGAGCAGTGAGATTTTCTTCTAAAAAGGGCCAGTACCTGTAAATGAGGGACAGATGGGAGCTAGGCACCCTGTATGCAATGTTCCTTTGTAAAATAAAGATTTTTTTATAAATAGTGATTACAAAACAGTTTAAAAACTGATAAACTCCAAAGGAACCAAATGAAATGCATAGAGAATTTTAATAGCCATTTAAAAGATGTGAATAAAATCCGTTACCTGTAGATGTGACTGGAGGAGATATTATAGTCAGCCTGATGGCTGATGGTGAGGCTGGAGGATGGGTCGTGCTAGCAGAGGACCTAATGTTCTCACTGCTAGGGTAGGAATCCTCTGTACATGTGTCCCCTGCAGGCTCAACCCACAGTACTCCTTGGTCGCTGGATTTCAAACGTCTTACAGCCAGGTGTGTATCCACTGGAACATATGAGGCTTGCTTCTCCTGAAGGATATCAGAGGAAGAACTGATTGTCAAGCAGTCAAATGGTTAATTAAATACCCTACTCCAACCAACTTTTGTCCACACAATTGTTTAATGTAAAGGATTTGTATAGGCATGACCTAAATCTACCCCTAACCTTCCAACCCCCCCCCCCCCCCCCCCAAGCTAGGGCACCCTGGTTTGTAAAATTCTAACTGGGGCAGCTGTTGGGAGGTGAAATCAACATGTTGCCCTACTGAGTTCCTTCTAATGTAAATAAGGCCCCCCAGAACTACATGACTTTTTCCTTTACACAGTAGAGTGGGTTGGCAACCCCAGAAAATACACTTACTTTTAAAGCACTCAACTCTTTGCGAGTCTGGTCCAACTGCTTCTCTAGCTCAGCCACTCTTCTTATGTATTCGTTTTCTGTTTGCTGTAGCTTCTCTGTGAGCTAAACACCATAAAGATCAATCAGTACATTATAGGATTCCATAGTTCTCCTTTATCATAAAAATTCTTATGCCTATGTGTTAGAAACTTACAAGAGCCATATGGGCTTGTAGGTCATCAACATGCTCCAGCATCTCATGTTTGTTCTCAGTGTCCTCTAGAAGATTATTCACATCAAAGATATTATCGAGATAGGCTTGAATTTGTACTTGGAGTCTTTCGCTTTCCGTCTTCTTCAACTCCTGGCAAATAAGGAAATGATTCATTTACTGCGCTGGCTTAAAATATGTGGTCTAAAGTGCAGCCCACTACATTTATAGACCTCTTAATTTTGAGTTTTAAGTGAGAAACCTTCAAAACTCCAAGTCTTTATCCCTTATGCCGCGTACACACGGTCAGACTTTTCGGCTACAAAAGTCTGACAGACTTTTGACGGACTTTTGTCGGACTTGCGGCAGACTTTCTTACGAACGGACTTGCCTACACACGATCACACAAAAGTCAAACGGATTCGTATGTGATGACGTACACCGGACTAAAATAAGGAAGTTGATAGCCAGTAGCCAATAGCTGCCCTAGCGTGGGTTTTTGCCCGTCGGACTAGCACACAGACGAGCGAATTTCTGGGTCCGGCGTAGTTACGACGTAAAGATTTGAAGCATGTTTCAAATCTAAAGTCCGTCAGATTTGCGGCTGGAAAAGTCCGCTGAAAGTCCGCTAAAAGTCGGGGGAAGCCCACACACGATCGGATTGTCAGCCAGCTTTAGTCCGTCGGCGTCCGTCGGACTTTTGTAGACGAAAAGTCCGACCGTGTGTACGCGGCATAAGAGTCATATACAGCAGCTCTACCTCTTATTCTCCTCTAACATAGCCTTATATACTACATAAAAGAAAAGTATATACTATACCCCCACCTATGCCCTACCACAATTGTGTCTTTTTTTTTTTGCTAGGTTGGATAATGTGTAAGCACCACAATGTATGGGATACAACAAGGACTAATTTCTTGCCTTGCTTCATAACAGGTTAAAAAATTGATTTGTAAGGGAAAACAGGTAGCAAATAAGACTTGTGTCTCTTTCAAGAAGCAACTTAACTAAGAAAGTGTAACTGGGTGCTTATAAATGTAAGAAAAGCACACTTACCTCAAGATACTCTTCCAGTCCCAAGAGGGAGAATTCATACTGTAGAAAAACCCGGAAATTCATGTTTTTTACAGAGTGGACCACTATGTTAATGAACTGCATGCAAGCCACCTGGAAACACAAAAGGCCTTAATATTATTCAGTAACACTGAAAGGAAGACACAGCCAATACACAAGCTGAAAAAGTTTTTCATATTGCCTTTTCCAACTTGTCCTAAAAACATGTACTGATATAATCACACTGTGATAGACCCCACTGGGACAGGGGCTCTTGGAGGGGACGGCAAGGTAGCCTCTTGCCTACTGACCAGTGGCGGCCCGTCCATACGGGGGAGCCGCCCCCCTAATCCGTGTGCCTGGCCCCTAATCTACATGCGGGGCGTGGAACGAATGGATTTCAATGGGTTTTTTTTTTTTTTTTTTTAATACATGATTAGAGTCTGAGGCTCTAATTGGCTTCAAAAAAGGGTGGCCTTGGGGCGCAGAGCACTGTGTCCTGAGCCCACCCAGTTGTGTGACAATAGCGAATTGATATTCGCTATGGTCTTCCTGATTTTCCTCCCAGCCAATCAGGAAATGGGTCCTGAGACCCGATTGGCCAGGAGTCTTAGGACTCCTGGCCAATCGGGTCTCAGGACCCACTTACTGCTTGGCCGGGAGGAGAAGCAACGGCCCTGGAGTGAGGAATAGCTGGAGGGAGGAGCAGCAGCCCTATCCGGATCCACCTCATCTGCCCCTAAGGTAAGGAGGCCTCTGATTGCTGCCTTCACCGTCCATCTCCCATTGGGGGGGTTGATCGCCACCTTCCCATCCAACTCCCATGGGGGGGGGATCGGCGCCTTTCCATCCGCCTTCCCCCCAAAATATTGAGCACCGGCCGTCACTGCTACCGACTATGGGTCCTGGCATTTGAGGAAGCTACGAGCATTCAGGAAGATGTCCCATTATATAATGCAAAAACAGCCTCCACTCTTCTGGGAAGGTTTTTTTTATATCCAATTCATCCCAAAAGGTGTTCAGTAGGGTTATAGTCAAAGATCTACAGGTGTGCTCAAAAGTTTACATACCCTGGCAGAAATCATGAAATATTGGCATTGATATTAAAAATATGACTGATCATACCAAAAAACGGTCTTTTGTTTAATTGATCGCCCTAGATATTTAACCCCTTCCCAGCCCAGCCAGCATCATTAGTACAGTGACAGTGAATATGTTTAGCACTGATCACTGTATTAGTGTCACTGGTTCTCACAAAGTGTCAGTGTCAGATTGTCCGCTGCAATATTGCAGTCCCGCTATAAGTCGCTGATCGCTGCCCCACATTACTACTAGTATTAAAAAAAATTGAAAATAAAAAATCCAAAATATATACCATCATTTGTAAACCATAGTTTTCTCAAACCAATCAATATACGCTCATTGGGATTTTTTTTTTTACCAAAAATATGTGGCAGAATACATATTGGCCTAAATCTATGAAGAAATTGGATTTTTTAATTATTTTTTTATTGGTTTTGTGTTATAACAAATTAAAAAATATTGTTTTTTTTACTTTTTCAAAATTGTCGGCCTTTTTTTGTTTATAGTGCAAAAAGGTTAATTTCCCACATTTGTGGCTTTTTAAATTGCAATTAGTGTCTGTGTATAAATTGTCAATGAGTTTGTTAGCTCTAACGTGGACTAAGCAGGCTACATACTAAGCCATGGGGGAGCAGAAAAGAACTGTCAAAAGACCTGTGTAACATAGTAATGGAACTTTATAAAGATGGAAACGGGTGTAAATAGATATTCAAAGCCTTGAATATGCCAGTCAGTACTGTTCAATCACTTATAAAGAAGTGGAAAATTCTGAGATCTCCTGATACCAAGCCAAGGTCAGGCAGACAAAAAAAAGATTGCATCCAGAGGAATTGATGGATACAAAGAAGTAACCTCAGGAGAAATACAGGCTGCTCTGGAAAAAGACGGTGTGGTTGTTTTAAGGAGCACAATATGGTGATACTTGAACAAAAATGATCTGCATGAACAAGTTGCTGGAAAGAAGCCTTTACAGCGCCAATGTCTCAAAAAAGCCCCATTACAATATGCCTGACAACACCTTGACTTACCTCACAGCTGCTGACTGTAATCTGGAGCAACGAGACCAAGATAGAGCTTTAGGATCACAACCGTAAGCGCAACGTAAACACAAGGCCAAGTTCACCCTCCAGTGGTTACAGCAGAAAAAGGTGAAGGTTCTGGAGTAGCCGTCACAGTCTCCTGACATTAATATCATCGAGACACTCTGGAGAGATCTCAAAAGTGGTCGTCTTGCATAAACCACAAAGGCTTTGCATGACCTGGAGGCATTTTGCCAAGATGAATGGGCAGCTATACCACCTGCAACAATTCAGGGCCTCATAGACAACCATTACAACGGACTGAGCACTGTTATTAATGTTAAAGGGGGGAATACACAGTATTAAGAACTAAGTGTGTGCAGACTTTTGAACAGGGGTCATTTCATTTGTTTACTTGTTGCCATGTTTTGTTTTTTAATTGTGCCATTCTGTTATGACCTACAGTTGAATATGAATCCCATAAGAAATACAATAAATTACTTTTGCCTGCTCACTCATCCTTTCTTTAAAAATGGTACATACTGTATATTACCAATTCTCCAAGGGTATGCAAACTTTTGAGCACAACTGTGTGAAGACAACCCAAGTTCTCCCTCACCCAAAACTCCTTAAGCCATACCTTTATGTACATACAGCAACAGATGAAACATTCAAGGTTATTACCTATTCCCCCCCTCCACTTTTCCTTTTGCATCTAATATTTATATATCGCACCTCAATGTCAATGTTGCACACTCACCATAAAGTCAATGTTGGAATCCTCAGTTCGGAAGTATTCCATTAACTTTTCAAATCTTGCACCTTCTCCGCATACCTGTGCAAACACAGCAGTATTAAGGAATTATTAGATATATTTACACAGTGTTTATACTAAGTATATCTAAAGCCGGTTTTGTATACAGTAAGAAATGGAAAAGCCGCTGTACTTTTTGCCATATTCCACTCAGGAGATTTTCTTTAATTTCCTGCCCATGATACACAACAGGAGGTGAGACATCCCCTCTCTATCCAACACTAAAAATGTAATTCAAGCTAGGTTGCAGTGTGCTGGCTGGTTGGGATCTCATCTTCTAGAACAGGTGTCTCCAAACTGGCTAAACAAAGGGCCAGTTTACTGTGCTTCAGACTTAAGAGGGGCCAGATTGTGGGCATTGGGAGTAGAAAAGGTCCCGACATCAGTGGGAAGGAACGATGCCCCATCATTGGTGTCATTGGGAGGAATTGTGCCCTACCTTTGGTGTTATTGGGAGGAATTCTGGAACTTCATTGGTGTCAGTGTGGGCGAATTATGTCCCATTGTTGGTATTGGTGGATAAAAATAGTGTCCCAGGGGCCAGATAAAAGCTAGCAAAGGGCTGAATCTGGCCCCAGGCTGCAGTTTGGAGACCACTGTTCTCGATCATTAGCCAAAACGACTTTGTTTTAAGTTATGAGTAAAGTGCTTTTTTATGTCCCATGATTGGGCAAACCCCACATTTTTCTTGTGTCATCAGCACAGAAGTAGAATCACTCCAAATGAGGCATGGCAGTATGAGCTCTATTAGAGTTGGGAAGGGTTACAACCTTTACAAAGTTTTGTTGCTCTCTGTCCCCAACGGTGAGAATTATTTCCTAGTTATGCATCCACAAAACCACAATTGCTCTGTGGTTAAAAAAGTGCAAATGAGTGTTCCAAGCATCCCTTGACATACATTAATTTGATATTGTTTTATTAGAGAGAAAAGATAGAAGCTTGCTAACTTCAGTTAGCATTTACCACTTTACTTTATTTCTACGATCATGAAAACATACACATCCTTACCTCCTGGAAATAATTGAAAGCCGAGAGTATCAGTTCATGTCCTCCCCTGACCAAACACACGGCTGCCAGAAGCTCTAGGACCAGGGCCTTTGTACTAAAGGAAAGGGCAAATTTATTTTAGAATGTTGAAGGAGCAAGGTGAGAAATAGTATGAATGCTGCTTATGCAATTGTCCTATTAGTGTGCAATGGTTGCAAGTAACAAGTCTATTTCTCAACTACATAACAGTCATGTGCAATAGATAACAGCTGTAAGAAACTGAAACTGGGGAATTGGTTTTAAGTTGTTCTGAACAAGTTGAGCCTGTCAAACATATTGGCGTGGCCTGTCAAACTATGGTAACAGAGGTAAGGGAAGAGTGGAGGCACATGGTGCTAGAAAAGGGCTTAAGTATTTACTAAATTGATGGTGTGCTGTGAAATAATCTTGTCAGAAAAGAAGTATGTGAGCTGCCATTTTGGACTTTCTCCTAAACATCATGGTTTTCCTGTTTGCTATGCTGGCCTACTGGCTTCAGTACTTGATTTACTGACTAGAAACATGAATGCAGATCAAGAACGTCTGGAAAAACGTATGGGAAAAGTTTATCTGTATTGTTGTTCTGGATTGGTGTCTCATAGGATGCTAAGCAAATGTAGTTTTTGGCTCCTTCTGTAGTCAAGGGAGCAGTGATTGTTTGGACCGGTCTATTCAGGGTTTCACAGGCTGGGGGTTTGATTGCTTCTCCCTGCCTTTGGAAGAAGCTCCTAGGAAATAGGGAGGGAGATTCAAATGAACAGTCTGAATATTTATCAATTCCTAGCCAGTCCCTGGAGAGGAGTGTCCAGAAGGTTACTGGGGAGGTTATAAAAAGCCTGAAGCCCTGGAGAGATTGTTCTCGCTCTTCAGGAGAGTTCCAAAGCCACAGGAACCGCTGCCCATGCATCTCGTGGACTGTGTAGCTGTTCTTGAAGCCTTAGCTGTGTCAGGCATGAGGGCCTGGATTTATCTGAGAATCCGGCTGTAGGACTTCACCACGAGGCATCTGGTCTGGGGGAGAATTGTTGCCCTCACTAGACCATGTCCACAGAAAGCTGCCAGCTGCCCTGGGGACTTGTGAGTAAAGACCCTAAATTGATTCTTGGTGGCTGTGTGCTTTTGGAATAGAAGTGCCAGTGGTAGCTTGGACTGAGACAGCTCTCATAGGGTTACAGAGTACTGGCCATTCTCTTGTCCACAGCAGAATCCTGAAGTGTGAGTATAGAGGTGTCAGACTGAGACAGAAAATGCAGTAAAAATCACACCTTTTAATGTATTGGTAAAAATGGTGATCAGTAAACGTAGTCAAAACATAGGCCAGGGATCGGAAGCCAATGCGGGTAGTCAGACAAGCCAGTAATCAGGAAACTAGAGATCAGCGTAGTCGGAGGCAGAAGAACAGGATCAGGAACCAGAAGGGACATCAGCCGGGCAAAGTCTTTCACAGGAACACAGCAGAGAATCTCCAGATATGTTGACCAAGGCGAAGGCACGAAATGAATGAACAAGGCAGTTTAAATAGCCAGAAGAGGCTGTCTGTAGGTGGGACTGATGAGCAGATAATGATAACCAGGTGAGCCACTGAGGAATCAATGAGTGCTGACAATTATCCGACAGCTGACACAGAGAAGAGAGCTGCTGAGAGCCCAGCCCTGACAAGAGGAAAGTGTCCCTCCATTACAGTGCAGCCTCCTAGAAACCACGTTGGGTACTACTAATTGTGCAGTGGTGCAAGGTAACCAGATGCTACAGAGAATTGCCTTATGGTCTACAACTATAAGGCCTTAGACCAGGGATCCTCAAACTACGGCCCTCTAGCTGTTGCAGAACTACACATCCCATGAAGCATTATAAAACTCTGACATTCACAGACATGGCTAGGCATGATAGGAATTGTAGTTCTTGAACAACTGGAGGGCCATAGTTTGAAGACCCTTGCCTTAGACTGTCTGATACCCTCAGTTACCTCCAGACAGAGACCAGGGAGCAAATTGTCCTTTCATTGCAAATGCTTATTGTTCTTTGGAGTATCCCATGCCCTCTTACCTCTTCACTTTAAGGTTCTGCAAGCAATACATTTCAAAAAGACATCCCCTAGACAGTTATTGGAGCCGGAGTGCATTGCCTGGTGCTTATGGTGGTGGGCAGCCTCTGTACGATTTGGTAAGGACAAACAAAATATTGAAGAGGCTCAACATGACAGCCAGGTACCTGGAATTTAGTAGAGGTAAGTACTGGTGGCCTCTGTGTCAGCTCATGATGGGCTTCCTTTAATTATTATATAAGTTGGCAGTTGGAATGAAATGAAGAAGGAAAAGAAAAATAGAGAACATCCTGAGAAAATAAGCAATGTCAGGTGATATCACATCAGTTCCATCACAGGCCCTACTCACCGGGGGTTCTTGTTGGTGAGGCTGAGGGTAATCTGATTGACACAGGAGGGGTGGGACATCACCATACTGAATCCAGACTTTATAGAAAGAAGACACCATAATTTAATACAATACAGTACATCAATACAGATATGAGTCTATTACCAAAAAACTGATCAGATATATTCAAATATTAGACAAATGACCATCTGCCACCCAATTGGAGGTATTCCAGAGCTGTCCTTGAGTTTCTTTTGGTTGATTTCCACACTGGGTTCTGTATATCCCCACAGGGATTCCAGCAGCCAATTCTTGTAAAAAAAAAAAGTTTTGTGTGTGGCCTCAGCAATCATAACTTTTTTCAACTCTCACTCTTCCAGTTACTGCACATCCTCGGGAATGCAAGTGACAATTGGATTTAGACTATTCCTGTATTGCACTCCTTATTACAGGTATTAATGAATTAAAAGGTCCATGCTTTTTCTTCTGGTCAATGTTCTACTTAAGGGTGCATTCACCCTGCACAGTGCCATTAAAAGACAAGGCAAAAAGCCTGTGGGTGTGCCGAAACAAACAAAAAAAAATGTACTGCCTACAGTATTTTGTTTCAGCAGTGGGTTGCGGCACAAACTACTGCATCGCAACACTTCTGTGTGAATAGAACTTTTGACATTTCAAAACATTTTTAACAAAAGAGAAAATTAAACAGCGTGATGAACCAGGATCAATGTATTGGCACAGTATCCTCCCAGTGCACAATGGCCGTGTGATTAGCAGATTTTTACTCACTTCCTGTCTGCTAAAAGGCTGTCTCCAAAACAGGTAGTAAGGGGAAATTTCTCTTATGAAGCCCCTGATAGCGGTAAAACATGAACGTTGTTCTAATCATTACCTATCCAAAACCAAGAAAAACAGCTTGGTTTCTGCCTCAATGTTATATCCCATGTTCCCATGTATCCCATGTTCCTCTTCCAGAGACCATGTGGTTGAAGCTCCACTGATTGTCTGGCTGTGCCTAAATATTTACCCAAATATCCTCCTCCAGAGATGACATTACCAGTGTTCTACATACTGATAGTCTGGCTCTGCCTGAATGTCAGTACCCCAATATCCTCCTCCAGAGATCATATAGCCAGTACTCCACTGAAGGCTGTACACAGTTTGGTGTCCATTATTTAACGGAATACAATGAGGTCTGAAGTGTTATGCCCTCATCCAATAAACATTTACAATGTGTGTGTGTATATATATATATATATATATATATATGTGTCTTCAAAAAGTATTCATACCCCTTTGAAATTTTCCACATTTCATCATGTTGTAACCAAAAACGTAAATGTATTTTATTGGTATTTTATGTGATAGACCAACACAAAGTGGCACATAATTGTGAAATGGAAGGAAAATGATAAATGGTTTTCAATTTTTTTTTTACAAATAAATATGTGAAAAGTGTGGCGTGTATTTGTATTTACCCCCCCTGAGACAATACTTTGTAGAACCACCTTTCACTGCAATTACAGCTGCAAGTCTTGTTGGGTATGTCTTTACCAGCTTTGCACATCTAGAGAGTGACATCAAAATAGCTCAAGCTCTGTCAGATTGGATGGAGAGCGTCTGTGAACAGCAATTTTCAAGCCTTGCCACAGATTCTCAATTGGATTTAGGTCTGGGCTTTGACTGGGCCATTCTAACACATGAATATGCCTTGATCTAAACCATTCCATTGTAGCTCTGGCTGTATGTTTAGGGTCATTGTCCTGCTGGAAGGTGAACCTCCACCCCAGTCTCAAGTCTTTTTCAGACTCTAAACAGGTTTTCTTTTAAGATTGCCCTGTATTTGGCTCCATCCATCTTCCCATCAACTTTGACCAGCTTCCCTGTCCCTGCTGAAGAAAAGCATCTTCACAACATGATGCTGCCACCACCATGTTTCATGGTGGAAATGGTGTGTTCAGGGTGTTGTGCAGTGTTAGTTTTCCGTCACACATAGCGTATTGCTTTTAGGCCAAAAAGTTCAAAAATCTGACCAGAGCACCTTCTTCCACATGTTTGCTGTGTCCCCCACATGGCTTCTCACAAACTGCAAACTGACTTATTATGGTTTTCTTTTAACAATGGCTTTCTTCTTGCCACTCTTCCATAAAGGCCAGATTTGTGGAGAGCACGACTAATAGTTGTCCTGTGGACAGATTCCCCCACCTGAGCTGTGGATCTCTGCAGCTCCTCCACAGTTACCATGGGCCTCTTGGCTGCTTCTCTGATGAATGTTCTCCTTGCCCAGCCTGTCAGTTTAGGTGGACGGCCATGTCTTGGTAGGTTTGCAGCTGTGCCATACTCTTTCTATTTTCAAATGATAGATTGAACAGTGCTCGTGAGATGTTTAAAGCTTGGGATATTTTTTTATACCCTAACCCTGCTTTAAACTTCTCTACAACTTTATCCCTGACCTGTCTGGTGTGTTCCTTGGCCTTCATGAAGCTGTTTGTTCAATAAAGTTCTCTAACAAACCTCTGAGGGCTTCACAGAACATCTGTATTTATACTGAGGTTAAATTCCACGACGGGTGGACTCTAGTTACTAATTAGGCGACTTCTGAAGGCAATTGGTTCCACTAGATTTTAGTTAGGGGTATCAGAGTAAAAGGGACTGAATACAAATGCACGCCACACTTTTCACATATTTATTAGTAAAAAATTTTGAAAACCATTTATCATTTTCCTTCCACTTCACAATTATGTGCCACTTTGTGTTGGTCTATCACATAAAATCCCAATAAAATAGATTTAAATTTTTGGTTGTAAAATGACTATGTGGAAACTTTAAAGGGGTATGAATGCTTTTTCAAGCTACTGTGTGTGTGTGTATATGTATGTATATATATTTTACACACACACACACCATATATACAGTGTATACATACATATATACACAGACACACACATCAAAAAAATTACATGAACACTTTGAAAACACATTAGATCTCAATGGGGAAAAATATCATGCTGCATATCTATACTGATATGGACTGGGTAATGTGTTAGAAATGAAAGGATGCCACGTCGTTTGATGGAAATGTAAATTATCAACCTACAGAGGGCTGAATTCAAAGACACCCTGAAAATCAAAGTGAAAAAAAAGATGCAGCAGGCTAGTCCATTTTGCTGAAATTTCATTGCAGCAACTCAAAATGGTACTCAGTAGTTTGTATGGCCACCACGTGCTTGTATGCATGCCTGACAACGTCGGAGCATGCTCCTAATGAGACAACGAATGGTGTCCTGGGGCATTTCCTCCCAGATCTGGACCAGGGCATCACTGAGCTCCTAAACAGACTGAGGTGCAACCTGGCGCAGTGGGATGGACCGATACTTAATGTCCTAGAGGTGTACTATTGGATTAAGGTCAGGCGAGCATGGGGGCCATTTAATGGTATCAATTCCTTCAACCTCCAGGAACTGGCCGCATAGTCTCGCCACATGGCACCGGGAGGAACCCAGGGCCCACTGAACCAGCATAGGGTCTGACAATGGGTCCACGGATTTCATCCCGATACCTAAAGGCAGTCAGGGTGCCATGCTACAGAGGTCTGTGTGTCCCTCCATGGATATGCCTCCCCAGACCATCACTGACCCACCACCAAACCGGTCGTGCTGAACTACAGGCAGCATAACATTCTCCACGGCTTCTTCAGACCCTTTCATGTTTGTCACATGTGCTCAGGGTGAACCCGCTCTCATCTTTGAAAGCACAGAGCGCCTGTGGTGGACCGGCCAATTCTGGTGTTCAATGGCAAATGCCAATCAAGCTACACGGTGCCGGGCAATGAGCACAGGGCCCACTAGAGGACATCGGTCCCTCAGGCCACCCTCATGAAGTCTGTTTGTGATTGTTTGGTCAGAGACAAATCACACCAGTGGACTGCTAGAGGTCATTTTGTAGGTCTCTGGCAGTGCTCATCCTGTTCCTCCTTTCATAAAGGAGCAGATACTTGTCCTGCTGATGGGTTAAGGACTTGCTACGGCCCTGTCCAGCTCTCCTAGAGTAACTGCCTGTCTCCTGGAATCTCCCTAATGCTCTTGAGACTGTGCTGGGAGACACAGCAAACCTTCTGGCAATGGCACGTATTGATGTGCCATTGTGGAGGAGTTGGACTGCCTGTGCAACCTCTATAGGGTCCAGGTATCGCCTCATGCTACCAGTAGTGACACTGACCCTAGCCAAGTGCAAAACTAGTGAAAAACAGTCAGAAAAGATGAGTAGGGAAAAAAATATCAGTGGCCTCCACCTGTAAAACCATTCCTGTTTTGGAGGTCATCTCATTGTTGCCCATCTAGTGCACCTGTTGTTAATTTCTTAACACCAAAGCAGCTGAAACTGATTAACAACCTCTCTGCTACTTAACTGACCAGATCAATATCCCATGTGTCTAATTGACTTGATGCTATACTCTGATTAAAAAGTGTTCCTTTTTTTGAGCAGTGAATATAAAAACTCACAAACCCACCTCACTTTACTTTGCAAAAGACGATAGATTCAGATATTTGTCACCTCTTGACAAGGTCATGCTTACATGCGTTTTTTTCCATCTTTGACTGATGGATCAACTTTCTGGGAAACCTCAAATCCTCCCTGTAATTTTGTTACTCGTATGTCAAAAAAATGATAACTTCATTACATTGTTCTAGTGTATGTAAAGGGAAAATGCCATTTCTTTGTTATACCATGGCTGATGGAGAGGCCGGAACTTTTCTATTCTATTCTTCTCAGCTAGCCAATGGCAATGAAATCACTTAAAGCTTTCCTAGTACAAACCTGGTAGTTCATGATTGCCCGTAAGCACATGACACACACGTGTACATCATCCTTCATGTTAGGGTGCCGAGAGTTCCTCATTGTAGCACGGTTGTAAAAGTTGTATCTGTTAGGAAACACATTAAATTAGCTTGCAGCACAAAGGCACTAAAGAGTCAAAACTTATGGCTGCCATACATGGCTCCTATTTCGGCTGAATCAGCATAAAACTCAAGCCATCGGGTGCGCCCCTGTCGGCATCACCCGATTTGACAAAAGTAGATTGTTCAATCAAGAATTTCAGCCAAACGACTGCAAGCACCGTTCGGATATTGTGACAGTTGATGGAGCCAGCTGTCGCAATACAATAGCCAGCAGAGGAGATGCTTCCATCCATACTGTTTAGCATAAATGGAGGAATCTGTTGGATTTCTTTTGTTTACCCTGCACAAAGAAATCTCTTTAATAAACAAGTGAAAGGAGCACTAATTTACAGTGATCCAGTCAGATCTCTAGCCATACACGTGAAGTTTTCCCTCATTCAGTCCCATAAATGCATTCCCCCCATCTACACTAAACAGTGTGAATGGAGGAAATCTCACCTGCCAGATTCTGTATTTTGACAGCCGTTGCTACCGCACCTGTCAGAATACCTGAACAGTGGCTGTATCTGATAAGGATGCAGCCACTGTTTGGCCAACAGTTTTCCGTCCTGCTCCTTCAATTCTCAAACTGAAGTTTGTCAGAATTTTGGCTGATTCTACAGGAAATGACTGAAATTCAAGCCATGCATGGCCAGCTTTAGAAAGAAGCATGCATTTTCAAAAAACATTCAGCACTGCCAGCTGTTTTATTTCCATCCTTGCAGGTTCACTCAGAGCCCAAACTACCAGGGTCATTGTAATATCATGCTACTAATCGATTTTTATCCCTGTTTGCAATGGACTAATTTCAGTTATATTGTAGAGAAGGTGATTCCCAACAAGATGTTCTGTTCCTCAATAGTAAGAATATAATACAATAAAAATTAAAGGCATGATGGAAAACAAATACAAACCAGAACAAAATACAACACATTGTGTATTTATAGTCATGGAAAGGTTATCCTAGCAGACAAAGGTTTGTAAGAAGCTATATGAGCTGGTAATGAGTCTGTGGCTATGTAGGGATGACCTACTGGTGCTCAAGAAGGGAAGGAATACCCTGAAATCAAGTGGTGGTCCCGTGCATCGTCACATATGACTTACTTGGTGGTTAGGTTGCGGGCACGTGAAGGAATGGTTGCAGGAGGAGAAGATGTGGTGCTTTTGTTAATATCCTCCATTGACCTCTGCAAAGATTTTGATTTCTCAGGGGTTCCATTGTCTGAACTCTCCACATCTAACCTGGAACGAAGAGAGAATTTAGGGACAGTGAAACTGAGACAAGAGTCACGTAGTAGACATGAAATGCACGAGACATCAAAACAATCGGAAAGATGGAAATGGTTGTGCAAGACTTATATCTAGACAGCCACGACATCTGCATGTACTGTAACTGCACACAGAGTATATGTAATCAGGGCTTTGTTTCAGCTAGAACTTGATGGAACTCAATTCCACCACCTCTGGTTAAGGCCCTCTGCTCCCTGCTTACCACTATCATTTGTAAACACAGAAGTCCGGCTTCTGTGTTTACAAGTGACAGCTTATTTTCCAACGGCTCCCTCAGATCTGATCTCCTGAGTGGCTTTCACCGAGTGCAGGATGGGGACAAGGGAGATGCAGGTGCCTGGGGTGCAGTACAGATGACGACACCCCTACTGAATGATCTCCCCGCAAGCGAGAGAGGTGAAGCCAACTACAGTATGTGGGGAAGTACTAGAGCCAACTGGGTCTTTCAGCTTAATACAGCAACAAAAGTAAGACATATGGAAGACAGTGGAGCTTTTAAGGAGTTGGTGAGAAGATGGGGGCAGTGGAGAGGTCAGAGCTGAAGAGGGGTGAAAGTGAGATGTGGATGGGGAATGCAGAGGTAAGAGGCTGTGGAAGAAGGCTGAACGCAGCACTGAGTGTAGTGCACCCCTGAACTCTGCACTGTGTGTAGTGCACCCCTGAACTCTGTACATAGCGCACCCCGAACTCTGCAGGCTATATGTAACCCCCCTTTCCTGAATTCGTAACACGTAATGCACTCCTGGCATTAATTGCCCCTTTAAGACCCTCGCACTGATAGTGAAATTTGACCACACCTACTATTTGATGCAGTTTGAAGAGAGTGTGTGGGGAGGGGGGGTTTTGGGGGGTCATGGTTAAGTTTCTGTACCTATTTTCTGAGAAAAAAAAAGCCTTGTATGTAATTGTTTCGATGTGCTGACTTACGGGAAGGAGCACTGAGCATAGGACAAGTACTCCACTAGAGCTTCAAGGCCACCAACCTCTGGACTCAGGAACTCTTCCACCCACCTGTGAACAAAACAAAGGAGCTTTACGCCATCTTGGACAAGAAACACAAGACCGACTGAAGATATTCACACTTGTTTTATCAGAAAAAATACTTCAAAAACATGAATTTAGTGATTTGGCTCAGCTTTAATACTTCGCACAGACACAACACTGGAGGATTCTTTAGGGCTTGGTCACACCTGCCGTGTTGGGCTTAAGAAAAAAAAAAAAAAGTACACGTTGCATTTTTTGCACAGCTCATTAGCAATGCAACTAGCTGCAGAGAACAGAAATAGCACAGTCAACCCCCATCTTAGACTGACCTTTCCATTTCCCTGGCCAGTCTTTCATCCCCCATCCCTCCCCAGTATCATTTACCCTTACTATAGGGAATGGTTACTCCTGGTTTTATACCCTAGGTTTATTCCCTTTAGCCCCTTCCTTTTGGTTATTGATTTAATTGCTTATAAATTGATTAAAAACTTGAGTTCAGGAATTTGTCTTTGCCAGAGAACAGATAAACTCGCTCTGGTAGTGTTACATTTCATCTATAGGCAACGTGAAAGGTGTACCCACCTCATTGGTTTTCTAGTATAACAATATATCCACAATCAGTGAGAATGTGTCTCATGTATTCCAGCTGTTAATATGGAATGTTCACCGTTTTTTTTTTTTCATGTGTGGCTTTTTACACGTATGTAACCTTGTTGACATTGATAGAGGATTAAAAAAACAAAAAACAAAACAAAAACAGAACAATAAAAAAAGTAAAAAAAATGCACTCTAATACATGTTATTATTGCATTGCAGTATGGTCTAGTGCAGGGGTCACCAAACTGCAGCCCGCGAGCCAGATACGGCCCTTTGCTTGCTTTTATCCAGCCCTTGCGGCACTGTTCCTTCCACTGATACTAAAGACGGGGCACTATTCCTCCCACTGACACCAACAATGGGGTACTATTCCTCCCACTCACCAACAATAAGGCACTATTGCTCCCACTTGCATAATAGATGGGGGTACTATTCCTCCTTCACTGACACTAATGATGTATTTTTTTTTTACTCCCACTGGCCACCAAGCCTTTGGTATGGTCGACTCCTACTGGCCACAGTCCGACCCCCCCCCCCTAAAATTTGAAGAGCGGTAAACTGGCCCTTTGTTTCGAATTTTTTGGAGACCCCTGGTTTAGTGCATGGCAGTGCAAAAAAACACAAATAGTACATGTAATGTGTGCACAAATGCATGCACTATGATGTGAACGAGCTCTCAAGCCAATGAAAAGATCTCTAGGCAAAAAAAAAAAATTCAAACACTAAGCAGTCCTATGCAACAGTGAGTGAAAGCTGGTGGTTTATTTTAAATAAATGTTACCCAGAAGTAGTCTAGAAAAAATGATTACAAACTTTCTAAACTTCTTCCTCATTTTTCTCCCACTTTTAGTAGCCTGTAAATTGTATGTATAACAAAAGCATCATTTAAAACAATTAGAACTGGGACATTATCGCACTTATCAAGTTTCAAGTCATAATTTTAAACTGACCATACACAGATCGATTCCTGCTGACATTTTGTTGATGCTGAGACATGGGGAGGACATATGAGGAGGAGAACTATATTGATCTGGATGTCGACCAGTGCTGGAATCCAGCAGTGGTCTCCATAGGGCTTATTACACTAAGACCCCTTTCACGCATTTTAGCGCTAAAAATAGCCCCTCTCAAGCCTCCCCAGTGTGAAAGCCTGAGTGCTTTCACACTGGGACGGTGCGCTTGCAGGATGGAAAAAAAAAAGTCCTGCAAGCAGAATCTTTGGGGCGGCACGGAAGCGGTGTATACACACATTTTTTCTTCTCTGTAAGGAGCGACAACGATACATTATATCTTTCCTCTTCATTCACCGAGAGAGAAACACAGGGGCGGGCTTCACACTGACTGATCACTGTGGTAGTCAATCAGAGGCTACCATAGCAATCAGGTGATCCAGAATCAGGAGTTTCAGGTCCCGATCGTTATTACGGCACCGGGGGCTCTCGATGAGACCCCGGTCGTGGTGCTGGGAGTGCGCTGTGCGACGTGCTCCCAACACAAAGGCAAATATGCAACGGCAAAAAGCCCAGTGCATTGGGGCTGCATATTTGTGTTATATCAAATCCCTCCTGTATGGATTTGTATTGTAAGTGTACTGTCTGCCCTCATGTTTTAAAGCGCTGCGCAAACTGTTGGCGCTATATAAATCCTGTATAATAATAATATCGCCGTCAAGGGCTTAATGTACATACTATTACCTCTGTCCACCTAATGAAGCTGATTGCAAAATGCGTTGAACCATAATACCCCTACTCCGTGTATTGGAGAGGTCTCATGGAGCAACTACTGTAGCAAAGCGCCCATATGTAACAAGACTATTATGTCCTGCGTCATTTAACCTATTGTTAAAGTGATACGAAGGCTAAAAATGTTTTTTACATTAATGCATTCCTTTCATTAACCACTTAAGGACCGAGCCTCTTTCTGAGATTTGTTGTTTACAAGTTAAAAACAGTTTTTTTTTGCTGGAAAATTACTTAGAACCCCCAAACATTATACATTTTTTTTTCTAACACCCTAGAGAATAAAATGGTGGTTGTTGCAATACTTTGTCACACTGTATTTGCGCAGCGGTCCTACAAGCGCACTTTTTTTGGAAAAATAATACACTTTTTTGAATTAAAAAAAAAAACAGTAAAGTTAGCCTAATTTTTTTTTACATTGTGAAAGTTAATGTTACGCCGAGCAAATTGATACCCAACATGTCATGCTTCAAAATTGCGCCCGCTCGTGGAATGGCGACAAACTTTTACCCTTAAAAATCTCCATAGGCAACGTTTCAAATTGTTTACAGGTTGCATATTTTGAGTTACAGAGGAAGTCTAGGGCTATTGCTCTCTCTCTACCGATCACGGCAATACATCACATGTGTGGTTTGAACAACGTTTTAATATGCGGGCGCTACTCACGTAGGCATTCGCTTCTGCACGCGAGCTCGGCGGTACGGAGCGCGTTTAAAAATTTTATTTATTTTTTCTTATTTATTTTACCTTTTATTTTTTTATTTTTACACTGTTCTATAAAAAAAAAAATGTGTCACTTTTATTCCTATTACAAGGAATGTAAACATCCCTTGTAAAAGAAA
Source organism: Aquarana catesbeiana (assembly GCF_042186555.1). Lineage (NCBI taxonomy): Eukaryota > Metazoa > Chordata > Amphibia > Anura > Ranidae > Aquarana > Aquarana catesbeiana. The sequence continues at coordinate 49,583,871 of NC_133335.1, forward strand.
AAGAAAGCATGACAGGACCTCTTAAATATGAGATATGAGATTTTCAATATGAAAAAACTCAGATCTCAAATTTACACTAAAATGTAATTAAAAAAAACAAAAAAAAAATTGTCATTTGAAAAAAAAAAAAAAAAAAAATGTCCCTTTAAGAGCTATGGGCGGAAGTGACGTTTTGACGTCGCTTCCGCCCTGCAATGGTATGGAGACGGGTGGCGGCCATCTTCCCCTCACTCATCTCCATACCTAGGAAGGACAAGCATCCAATCGCCTCTACTGCTACTGACGGCTCCAGTAAGCGGCCGAGGACACCGGAGCGTGGCGGGAGGGGGGGACCTCTCCCGCCGCCGATAAAAGTGATCTCGTGGCGAATCCGTGGCAGAGACCACTGTTATCAGAAACAGGACCGCCCGCCGAAGAAGAGGATCCACAAAAAAGATGTCTGTATAGCAAAAGGTGTTCACATCTAGCGTATTTGTCACAAGCATCTATACGTATGTAAAAAAGCGTGTATGTAAAGTATGATTTTATCTTTTATTTATTGAAAAAAAGGTATGTTTTTAATCTGCTCAATGTTGTTTTTTGGTACCAATAAAGTACCATTTATTTGGCTATTTGTGATTCCTGCTGAATCAGCTGAAATCGGTTCCATCAGTGGCCCTGTTGGCACCACCTAGCTGGGCAAAAGATAATTTTTCGATTGACTGTCATCAAAGGAGCTGGGTGGAAAATTCCTGACCAAACAGTGCCTGCATCCAATCTCCACGGGTGCCGGCTGTCCGAAAACAATAGCCGGCAATGCAGATTCATCCATCCACACTGTTTAGGAAAATTTCAGTCATTTCTCTCATTCATGCTTATGGCTGGCTTTAGAGTGAAGCTGATGTGTCTAAACCCATGCAATACAAACATGGAGGATTCAGTGGAAGAAGAAGTGGAAGTGGAAGAAGTTTTCTATTTTGTTAGAATACAACACTTACCCAATGTGATTGGTCCGTAAGGAGATCTCTAGTTCTCTTAGAACCTGTGTGGATTCTTGAACTCTTCTCTTGAACTAAAATGAAGACATTCACATAGGTTAGGTCAAAGATCTTCCTCTCTCCTTTAGGGCTCGTTTACAGGGGAGGTTGGGGAGTGGGAAATCCCCAAAGTTGACACATACCTTAACATCCTCCAACCACTACTCCCTTAAGCTTCAGCGGCAATGGCCGGGGTGTACGCATGTCACGGCCTCAAAGTACAGTGGGCATTACACTCCTGACGCTTTTGGAATGTTTGACACCCACCAAACACAATCTATTAAAGTGAATAGGGCTGCACTACAAGTGCCCTGCAATCGTGTGAAATGAGTTAAAGGGTCAAGGGGTGGTGGTGGTGAGAAGGCGCAGATTGCTTGAGAAAGCACAGTACGTGTGAACGAGCCCTTAAATATATTACAGGGTCACTTTGACCCGAACTGGCATTTTAAAGTTTGATAGTAGATGCTGGAAGGCTAAACCAGATTCATTTCTTATATCTCTAATGCTGCGTACACACAAGCGGACTTTTCGTCGGACTAAACGCCGAAGGACTTTTCAATGGTGTTTTGACGGCGTTCCGACGGAGTTCCAACGAAATGGACTTGCCTACACACGATCAAACCAAAGTCTAACTGATTCGAACGTGATGACGTACGACCGGACTAGAATAAGGAAGTTGATAGCCAGTAGCCAATAGCTGCCCTTGTGTCGTTTTTGGTCCATCGGACTAGCATACAGACGAACAAATTTTTCTATAGGAATTGAGTCCGTTGGAAAGATTTGAAACTTGTTCTATTTCTAAAGTCCGTCAGATTTTTAGACAGAAAAGGTCAGATGACGCCCACACACGATCAAATTGTCCGACTGATTCGTTCCGTCGGACCTTTGATGCCGAAAAGTCCGGTCGTGTGTACGCGGCATAAGGCTTTGTTCACACGGCTTCAGCTTGTAATAGAGCAGTGTGAACAACAAGCTTTTGCAACCTTCAACTCCAGTTTGAGGATAGTAAACATAGATCTAAGTGTCTGTCACTTTAAACAAGTTGTCAGCAGGCTTTTGCCAAGTTTCAAATGGTGATGAAACAATTCTTCTATTGGTGCTCCTAATACATACAATATATTTATGGACATTTTTAAAGGTTTACTGAACTTTGCTTTAGGAGCTGCCCTTACCTCAACAGGATCCACGTAAATCCATTTACCTCCTAAGGACTTTTAGGTATGGATCCAGCTCCACTATCCATACCCCTGGATTCTTTTACAGACTGGTTATAGTCCACCTAGTGTCTCGCTCGAAGATTACATAATTGTTGAAAGGTACACTATATTGTAAAAAATATTGGGACACCTGCCTTTACAGGCTCATGAACTTTAATGGCATCCCAGTCTTATGCCCCGTACACACGGTCGGACTTTGTTCGGACATTCCGACAACAAAATCCTAGGATTTTTTCCGACGGATGTTGGCTCAAACTTGTCTTGCATACACACGGTCACACAAAGTTGTCGGAAAATCCGATCGTTCTAAACGCGGTGACGTAAAACACGTACGTCGGGACTATAAACGGGGCAGTGGCCAATAGCTTTCATCTCTTTATTTATTCTGAGCATGCGTGGCACTTTGTCCGTCGGATTTGTGTACACACGATCGGAATTTCCGACAACGGATTTTGTTGTCGGAAAATTTTATAGCAAGCTCTCAAACTTTGTGTGTCGGAAAATCCGATGGAAAATGTGTGATGGAGCCTACACAGAAAGAAAGAAAGAAAGAAAGAAAGAAAGAAAAAGAAAGAAAGAAAGAAAGAAAGAAAGAAAGAAAGAAAGAAAGAAAGAAAGAAAGAGAGGGGGGTGGGGAAAGAAAAAGTAAGAAAAAGAAAGAAAGAAAGAAAGAAAGAAAGAAAGAAAGAAAGAAAGAAAGAAAGAAAGAAAGAAAGAAAGAAAGAGAGGGGGGTGGGGAAAGAAAGAAAGAAAGAAAGAAAGAAAGAAAGAAAGAAAGAAAGAAAGAAAGAAAGAAAGAAAGAAAGAAAGAAAGAAAGAAAGAAAGAAAGAAAGAAAGAAAGAAAGAAAAAGAAAGAAAAAGAAAGAAAGAAAGAAAGAAAGAAAGAAAGAAAGAAAGAAAGAAAGAAAGAAAGAAAGAAAGAAAGAGAAAGAAAGAAAGAAAGAAAGAAAGAAAGAAAGAAAGAAAGAAAGAAAGAAAGAAAGAGAGGGGGGTGGGGAAGAAAGAAGAAAGAAAGAAAGAAAGAAGAAAAGAAAGAAAGAAAGAAAAAGAAAGAAAGAAAGAAAGAAAGAAAGAAAGAAAGAAAGAAAGAAAGAAAGAAAGAAAGAAAGAAAGAAAGAAAGAGAGGGGGTGGGGAAAGAAAGAAAGAAAGAAAGAAAGAAAGAAAGAAAGAAAGAAAGAAAGAAAGAAAGAAAGAAAGAAAGAAAGAAAGAAAAAGAAAGAAAGAAAGAAAGAAAGAAAGAAAGAAAGAAAGAAAGAAAGAAAGAAAGAAAGAGAGGGGGATGGGGAAAAATGAAGGAAAGAGAAAGAAAGAGAAGGGGGTGGAGAGGGAAGGGAAGGAAGAGCATCCCCTACATCAGTGTACTCACTGGGAGGCAGGAGGGATGGATGGATGGATCAGACTCCCCTTGTCCTTTTCTCTTTGCTGGTCTTCAGCTTGAATCTTCCCGCGCGCACATCCCCCCCCAGAGAACACTGCCGAGGAGAGTGGGCGGGGCAGACACAGGAGGAGAGGGTGGGAGGAGGAGGAGCAGAAGCTCTCTCTCCTCTTCTGTCTGGCTGTGCGGGCAGAAGGGGGAGATCTGTCAGAGCTCTACTGAGCGGCTCTCCCTCCCTGTCTATGATCCGGAGATGTATGTGAGCTCCGATCACAGGTCTCACTTGCCGCCTGTTATCTCTCCCTGTAGCAGAGCGTGTGGACTCGGGACGGATACCTCTGCTGCTGAATGAGGCGGCTCTCTAATTAGGTAAACAATCCAGCTGTGCGAGGCCCCTATGACTGCGAGGCCTGAGGCCACCGCCTATTTCGCCTAATTAGAGAGCCGCCTCTGCACTGAGGAGTTTTTACGTCACTTATTATTATTGGACTCTTGTTGTATTGGACTTTACACTTTCATTATTGTCTAACATTTTCTAGCGCGTTTTTTTTTGTTTTATATTTGTATTGGTGTGCCCCACTTATAACCGCAGCTCTTTGTCTTTACATTTCAATATTTTTTATTATTTATTTCTACTTCATTCTCACCATTATTCAATTTTTCCAAGCGCAGTTTTTTATTTCTTATTTTATTCCCATAGACACACTCCTAAACCTTGAGGACAGCCTTCCCAGAAGAGTTGAAGCTGTTATAGCAGCAAAGGGTGGGCCAACTCAATATTGAACCTTACAGACTAAGACTGGGATATTATTAACGTTCATGTGTGTGTAAAGGCAGGTGTCCCAAAACTTTTGACAATATAGTGTATGTAAATCCATGTACCCCCTAAAGACTTGTAAGTATAATATTGGATCCAGCTCTACTATCCATACCCCTGGATTCTTTTACAGACTGGTTGTCGTCCACCTTAGTGTCTAGCTCGAAGATTACATAATTGTTGAAAGGTAAATTCTGTATGGGTCCAGTTTTCACTTTTACATTTTTATTAAGCAAAGATAAGGGAAATTCAGATACTCGAAAAGTATTAGCTAGAAGTGCTGTTTGACAATAGAATGGTGCACTCACTATTGTCCCAGTAGTCTGTTTAAATGAGAAACCTATACAAAGGGTCACTATGACAAATACAGTGCAGATCTATGCTCAGAACTCAGTCTTTTCACTTTCCTGAACATCATTTGCACATGACTGTAGAGATTGCTTTAGACATGCTTCTGTTGTAGCTTACCTTCCGGCTGATTCCACCCGTGTCCACATAGCTTCTCAGTTTATGGATGTAGGTGGCTGGTGGGTTCTTCACCTGGAACCTTTCCTGATAAAAACAGAACTGTGTTAAGACATGCACAGGTGGCATCATGGGCCCCTGGGCAAAGCAATGCACTTGTGCCCAGCCTGCCCCAATTTACACACCCACTCTCAAGAATAAAGTGTAGCGGTGTAGTTGCCACTAGTAACAGACAATCAACCAATTCACCCCGCTGCCAGACTCCATACATCACTTTCAGAGACAATTAAGTCTTTTGCTGGTTTTGTTTTTGTTTATTGGGGGGTACAACTTGGTTGGGGAAAAGGGTATATGGGATGCCCATAGGATGTTTAAATTGCCATCATATTTTACAGATTATGATTGATATGACCTTCCTCCTGCATCATCATGCAGACTGTTGCTCCTCCTCTGCTTTACTCCTGCAGACTATTTCTTCCAAGAATTCCCCATCCATTACCGTGTAAAAAATGAGGACACCACTCTTGACCGTGTAAGAGTGATGGTCCCAGAGCTTCTTTCCTCCTGCACACACCTTATCCTGAAGTGAAATAATGTCACATCCTCTTCTACTGAGGAATAAGGACCCACTCTGAACAAGTCCTTAAGCAGATTCTGGTTGCTCGCTGCTACTAAGCCTGGGGCCTGAAGCACCTCTCCCCGGAGGCCTAGTAGTTTAAAAGCATTCTCTTGGATGGTGGACTACTGTTCCCAGCCAGCCCAGCTTGCAAATCCTGTGCCTTCAGGCCACATCAATTTGACACATCACTCCACAGTCTCTCCTCTGATCCAGGACTCCCCATCATTCACTGTGTAAATGATGAAGACTTTGCTAATGACCGTGTAGAAGCAAAGTTCCCTCACAGACTTCCTGGCACATCCAGCCCTCCACTGTAACACTCACCGACCTTTCACTGCCCTGAGTCCTTGATGGAGAACTTGACCGGACCATACGTTCTGACAGCTTCACCTGCCCCCCTGCTCCAGCCACCGTGGAGCAGAGGGGCTCAGCCACCATATGATAAAGACAATGCCAGTGACCGTGTAGAGGCAAAGTTCCCTCACAGCTCTCCCTGGGCCTCCTCCTGCGATCGGTGCATCCCCCCCCCCCAGATGGGGGTGCCCTCCTGCTGCTGCCTAGTATTCCATCTTCCAGTTCACTCAGCCAACATCTCCCCCCAGTGGCATGTTACCGCAGCTTTATAGGAGGCCCGCCCCCTGCCAATTTCCAGTTGGGGATTGGTCAGGGCTCCCACACAAGCTGCCTGTCACTCCAGTTCTAGGCCCTGCCCCCCTTCCAGAACATTCTCCCTGGAAGCAGGGGAGGCTCAGCAGAACGAGAGCACAGGTGGCCACACCCACTGCTACTCTGACCACTCCCAGCCCCCAGATCAAAACAGACAGGCCTAGCCTGCAGCATAGGCCTGCCTAAATTTGCCTGTGCTGACAGTTCCTGGAAAAAACCTATTACTAGCACCTACCTTTTGGTAGAGGGTGCTACAAAAGTATAAATAGTTGATAGAATTTAACATACATTTATTAGTGCTTTCAATAAAATAGATTTTAAACAATAAGAAAACATGCCATAAATCAAACACGAATCAACACAAAGGGCACAGTATGGGGGGAGGCAGAAAGGCAAAGTACAGGTGGGGGATCAGGAGGGTAATATACTGGGATCAGGAGGACATAGAACAGGTTCTGGGATGCTGCCCGGGACACAGACATCCTTGGAAAAGCCTAGTAAAAAGTGTGACCATCCCAGCAAATCCAGGACAGGCAAGTATGGTGGTAATGGAAGATTATCATGGGGCCCCCTATGCACCGGGGAAGTGCCCAAGGGTGCCCATGCATTAAGACAGCCCTGGTGGTAACACAAAAGGTGGAACCATACATCTATACACTTGCTGCAGCTCTTATGAAGATAACATAGTGGAGCATAATGTCTACACAGACGTCCCACTTACCTGATCACACACCAGCTCCCATTTCTTGTCTTGGTCATACTGCCGAAGAACGCTGATCTTATCTGGAGGGAGATTCATAGCTTCCTGAAAAGAGACAACAGCGTCATGGACAGACCCTTTACATAAAACCTCTTCAGCTAGCTACATCCATGAGATGGAGATTGGAAAATGTGTGCAATCCAACCACAGAACTACTGTTACATTGCCATGCTTGTATCTTCCTTGAGTCCATGATAATGTTATTAGGATCTGGCCTTATATCACAGGTTCAGCTGATAAAATCCACAATATCCCACAATAAAACAGGGGGTGCCAAATGTGTATCGGTCATTGCCAGGACCAAGCAACCATAGGTGTATCTAGAAAGTGTACATATTTGCCAGCAAACCATGGATCTACAATCACTGTCCAAAGGCTTTTATTGCAGCGAGATCACATCACAGAGACAAGTGCAACGTTTCGGAGTCACGCAGGACCCCTTTGTCAGGCATGTGAAGAGGTATATCTAGGGTTACACTGCCTACTGATGAGTGCCCTCTAGCCAGTTTTAGATGTCTGTAGGTTGCCTCTAATGCCACTGAGGGGCAATCAATTAGGGATTGTCTGACTAATAGTTGAAAATCCTTTGGTTAAACCATAAACATGTTCATATTTAAAGCTCAAACTCTTGCAAACCATTACATAAAAAAAGAAAAAACAGAGAGATCAAGGGCGAGTCACTCCGTCCATGTCAAGTCCAACACGTGGAGATGCATCAGCAGTGGGCCCCAATAAACCACCAATAATGTATCAATACCATCTCCAGTATGCAAATTCCCTTTACTTCAACGTGATATCTTCACAAGGTTACAGAAATACAGTGGGGACAATTATCATTTGATCCCCTGTAGATTTTGAAAATCTACCCACTTACAAAAGAAATGAAGGGTCTATAATTGTTATCATAGGTGTATTTTAAATGATCGAGACAGAATATGAGCCAAAAAAACACGATACAAATGTTATAAATTGAGTTGCAGTTCAGTGAGTAAAATTTTTATTTAATCCTCTACCAAACAACAATAATTCTGGCTCCCCCAGACTGGCTACAGTAAGTGCTTATGTGGTACGCAAAAGTTATAGCATCTACAAATAGGGGATAGATTTATGGCATTTTTATTATTATTATTTTTTTTTACTAGTAATGGCGGCGATCTGCGATTTTGACCGGGACTGCGATATTGCGACGGACAAATTTGACACTTGACAATCATACAGCGATCAGTGCTATACAAATGCACTGATTAGTGTATAAATGTCACTGGCAGGGAAGAGGTTAACACTAGGGGGCGATCAAGGGGTTAACTGTGTTCCCTGTGTGTGTTCTAACTGTAGGGGGATGGGACTGACTAGGGGAAGAGAGAGATCGGTGTTCATACTTAGTATGACCACACGATCTGCCTCCTCTCCCCTGAGAGAACTGGGAGCTGTGTGTGTGTACACACACACACACAGCTTCCGGTTCTCGCTCTGTCACCAGCGATCGCAGGTGCCCGGCGGTCATCGCGCCCTCCGGGCACACGCAGCGTGCTCCCCTAGTGGCCAAAAAGCGAAGCGACGTAAGGTAACGTCATTTCGCCCAGCCGTGCCATTCTGCCGCAGTGAAACTGCGGCGGCTGGTCGGCAACCAGTTAATCTTTACAGCGGTGGGCGGACCTCTGCTTTAAGCAGTTCTGCAAAAAAGAGTGGTCAAATATTGTAAAGTCTAGATGTGGAACGTTAGTAGAGACATAGCCCAACAGACTAAAGGCTGGAATTAAAGCAAAATTTGGTTCAACAAAATACTGACATAAGGGGGTGCATCCTTTTTCCAACTCAGTGATTTTGTTTTTGAATTTTTTTCTGACATGTTGGCGTTATATCTTTCACTTGGTCTTCATTTCAGTATTACACACACACACACATACATATACTCACATATATACACACACATTTTTATCTACCAAAGGTTTTGGATTTCTTTCCATCCAGTCCTAAAATGTTTACAGCTCCACCGCACAGCCCTGTCTGGAAGGACAGGAGACCTGATTTCCTCTTCTGCAGTTATGCAACACTTGATATCTTGTCCCTTCCCCACCCTGTAACTAGACAGTGAAAGGAGAAGCAGCACAATTCTGAGCTCATCTCTCTGCCACTCTTCTCTTTCCTACTATTATCATGTTCCTGGTTAGCATAAGCACTGCAGTACAACTGCTCCTCCCAATTCTAGTCTAAGCTCTGCTGTACAGGGACTGCTAGAGGAGAGGAGGATCTCTCCTTCGGCCTCGCAGGCTGAAAAAGAGAAATTCATAGTCTCTTCCAGCCACGGTAAACAGCATGGATGGAGGATTCTCCCTGACAAGTATTGTGTTATAACAGCTGCTGCTCCAGCAGCTGCCAGTATCCAGCAGCTGCCAGTAAAACCAAACGGCGATTCTGCCTCTGATTGGCTGCAGTCACTGTTTGGACAAGAATATTCTGCCTGGCTCTTTCGATTTTCATATCAAAGTTTGTCAAGCCGGATGGTGCCAACAGAGCCACCCACATCTCGAATTCTGACCAATTTCTGCTAAAAATTGTCAAAATTTGAGCCATGCATGGCGAGCATAATCCAAATGCAGGTACGGTGATACCTCGGATTGCGAGTAACGCGGTTTATGAGCGTTTTTCAATACAAGCTATTTTTTTAAAATCCTGACTCGAGCGTTGTCTCACAAGATGAGCAGGATTGATTCAAACTAATGGGGTGTGCAGTACCGCATTTGGCCAGAGGTGCGGGGGCGCCGGTGACACTCGGAGCCGCTTGGATGCACTCGGAGCTGCTCAGAGACACTCGGAAAAACTCAGTCCCGAGTGTCTCCGTGCCTCTCCAAGCATCTCCGAATGTCTCTGAGCCTCTCCGAGTGTTTCCGAGTGCATCAGAGCGGTCTCGGAGTGTCTCTGGTGCCCCCCCCCCATTTCTGTCCACAATAGCAGTCACTGTGGAACAAATTATCTGAGTTTCCATTGACTCCTATGGGGAAACTCGCTTTGATATACGAGTGCTTTGGATTACAAGCATTCTTCTGTATGCTCGTAATTCAAGGTTCCACTGTACTTACACTCAGGGCCAGGACAAGGGGTGGGCATAAGGGGCGGCTGTGATATCATGTGAGGTGGGGATTTGTGTTGAGAGGGGTGAATGTGGAGGGTGGCAGGGGATAAGAATTGTTCTAGAAGGGGAAATAGGGGGGGGGGGGTTGCTAGAAATGGTGATTTGGGAGGATTTGTGCCAGTAGAGGGGATTTGGGTGGGTAGTGCTAGAAGAGGTGATATGGTAGTGGGGCGAGGGAATTTGTGCTAGGAGGGGAATTTTCTTTTTTTTGGGGGGGGGGAGATTGTGCTAGCAGGGATGATTGAGGGGGGATTTGTGCTGCGAGGGGAATTGGGGGGAGAATTTGTTCTGGGATGAGGGGGATTTGGAGTTGGGGAAGAGGATTTGTGCTTGTAGGGGAAATATAAGAGGTAGAAGATCTGTGCTAGGAGGGGTGATTTTTTGGGGGGGATTTGGAGAGAGGGAGGATTTGTGCTGGCAGAGGGGATTTCAGCTGATTTAGTACTTGGAGGGGTAATATATGCTTAGGGGGTAAGCATGTAGACTAGGGTGCAATTTTTTTTGGGAGGGGGGGATTTTTGCTTACACACAATGCTCATAGATTTTTTTTTTTTTTGGGGGGGGGGGGGGGCGCAGTTTGGTATGTTTGCCATGGCACTGCTTGCATATAAAATAATACATTTAGGACTCTTAGTCCATTTGAATGTTGTCAGGGATTCTGTTCTCCTCTTAATTACTGATGTACCTAAAATTTCCCATAAAAATCTTTGAACAATAATACATTTAATGATGTATTCATGTTTTACAAGGCTGCATTTGTGTCTGCCTGGAGCTCAGGTTTTTTTTTTTTCCCTGTGACAAGATTTGTAGATCAGATATAAAAACATATAAAAGACTTCAGGCCCCGTTTACTATGGCCAGTTCAGGTCACACATGTGCATATACTTCACACATACCTCCCAACATTCTCAGATGGGAATGAGGGGACATCTACTAGCAAATGTATGTAAACATAGGACACGCCCCCTGCTACACCCCCTTAAAGGAGAAATAACCAAAAAAAAAGTGAATTAAATCCACAAGGGCTTTTTTTTTACCACTACTCTTCCTTTATATTGGCTTTTAAAATTTACAAATGCAGCAATTTAGAAATCAGATGAAAGATTTAGCACTGGGGAAACATTTTTGAAAGATAAAAAGTGCATTTTATATACAACTATGTGGATCAGACCAAAATGAGGGACAAATGAGGAGGAAAGAGGGACAGAGGGACATTGTTCCAAATCAGGGACGTTGGGAGCTGTGTTTTCATGGGGACACATTACTAAATTGCAAACGTATGGCCAGAGTTACCATTTTATACTGGCTGTGTTGATTATCAGCCAATCATAAAACAGCGAGTCCTGAAACCTGTTTCGAGAGATAGCCCAGGTACAGTCGGGAAAAGTTTGCAGCTTGGCAAGGCTTCTCTTCAGCATGATCTCTCTATAAAGCACTATGTTAGTTATTTGCTATGAACATTGAGCTTAGTAGCTCTCCTGCAGGTGTCAGTTGCTTGTTCCCCTCCCTGTGGGTTTCCGTTCCAAGTCTCATCTTCCTGTAGCTGTTAGCAAGCGAGACTGGGGGAGGGGAACGCCTAGGCAGGGAGATGCAGAGAGGTGACCAGATTGGGAAGCCTCATCTCTCGAATGGTTTTGTCACTTCTCTATTCAAAGGGTCAG